>NC_092873.1:523450627-523495627 GCF_028372415.1 Notamacropus eugenii
CGGTATTTAAAAAGGAAGTTTGGCCAATGATTAAATTCAATTAAGCAAACATTTATTAATTACTTGTTGTTGTTTTTCCAATGCAATCTACGTCCCTTCCCTTTATCTTAGGAAGGAAGGAATAAGCAGTAAGCACCTACTGTATGCCAGGCACTGTGCTAACCACCTCACAAATACGATTGCATTTGATCCTCACAGCCTCTCTGAGAGGCAGGGGCTGTTATGACCCCATTTTGCAGATGAGGAAAACTATTTCCCTTGCTTTGAGGCTTCTTTGTTTAGCAGGGACTGGTTTGCTTTTTTTTTTTTTTTTTTTTTTTATCCTCAGGTTTTGTACGGTGCCTAACCCATAGTAATAGATAGCATCCACTGCACCACCTAGCTGCCCTGAATTGGAAGTTAGAGGCGTTAGAGTGCCCAGGGCACCCAGCCTGGACTCAGGAAGACCTGAATTCAAATTTGGCCTCAGAGCCTTACTAGCTGCACAAGTCACTTAACTTTTGTCTGACTCAGTTTCCTTATCTGTAAAATGAGGATAGCATACTTCCCAGAGTGGTTGTGAGGAGCAAATAAAATAATATTTGTAAAGGGATTTGCAAACCTTGAAGAGCTATATAAAAATATATAAATATATATCAGTTGTAATATATATAATATATAATGATATATAAATTATTGCTACTAATAAATTCATTGAGGTAGGTGGTTTCTTTGATATTAGTCCATCTCTGTGTACCTATCCTGTTTGTCTCTTCTCCATGTGCTCTCCTAAATTCACCAAAGGGCTCCATACAAAGTTGCGGAAACCTTCCTTGCTTCCTCCTGCTAATGCAAGGATAGGGTGAAGTATAGGGGCTGCCCCCCAGGGATCCATCACTCTCATCGTGTGACCCACCCAGCTTCTCTTTTGATCACCCACTTCTTTGATAACATTCTTTCTTCTTGGTTACTACTACTACTACCACTACTACCACTACTACTACCACTACTACCGCTACCACTACTACTACTACTACTACTACCACTACTACCACTACTACTACCACTACTACCGCTACCACTACTACCACTACCACTACTACCACTACTACCACCACTACTACTACCACTACTACCACTACTACTACCACTACTACCGCTACCACTACTACTACTACTACCACTACCACTACTACCACCACTACCACCACTACCACTACCACTACTACTACTACTACTACTACTACTACTACTACTACTGCCTAGCATAAGTGTAGTGCTTTAAGGTTTGCAAAATATTTTAGGAATACAACCTCATTTGATTCTGTAATAGGAGATAGGTACTATTATTATTCTCATTTTACTTATGAGGAAACTGAGGCAAACAGTAGTTAAGTGACTTGTCTAGGGTTCAACATCTAGAATTTGTTTGAGGCTGGATTGGAATTCAGGTCTTCCTGGCTCCAAGTCCAATGTTCTAATTCCTGTACCACCTAGCTGTGTTTCTTTATTTGTTACACACTACAGTCTACCTCCAGCTCCACATCTTATTTCCCTACCCACCTCTCCCCCGCCCCCTCAGCCACCATGTACCTGCCCAGGGACCTCATGTGATACTTATTTTCAGTTCTTTAAGTCTCGAGTGGTTAATATCGTGCAACCATATAATAATGTGAATGAAAAAAATTTAAAATCTATTAAGCACGTATTATGTGCCAGACACTGTACCATGTGCTGGATATAAAAAATAATTATATGAGACTGTCCCTGCCCTCAAGGACATTCTAACAGGGAAGACAATTTGAAAAGGGGAGTTCAGTTTAGAGGAGAAGCTAGGTAGCACTGCAGTGGATAGTGTGCTGGCCCTGGAACCAGGAAGACCTGAGTTCAAATCCAGCCTCAGATACTTATAAGCTGTGTGACCCTGGGCAAGTCAGTTAACCTTGTTTGTCTCAGTTTCCTTATCTAGAAAATGAACTGGAGAAGGAAATGGTGAAGAACCTCTCCAGTATCTTTACCAAGAAAACCTCCAACTCATGAAAAGTAAGATGTGACTGAAATATGACTGAACAACAAAAAAATTTAGAAAGCTACAGTGGGGAGGAAAGCAGCATGATTTTGGAGATACCTGGGAAGTGGTATATGGTATCTGGCTCCAGGCAATAAAAGGGGAAACCTCAACTTTCAGAGGTGAGCCCAGGATCCTGGGGACACAGAGTTCTAGTGGGAGGAGGGTAAGGGTGGTCAGAGTGTATGTAACATGATTTTGAAATGACTTGGAATAGGGATTAAAAAGATAAGCCTTTCTTTCTGGGGGAAGTTGGAGGTTATTAAAGGACATTTACAATTTTCCAAAGGCAAGCCATCCTATTCTCTTCCTATTTAATTCTGAACCCAAATCATTATCCATTTATCTACCTGTCATACACACATATACATATATAAACACATATATGTATGTATGTAATTATCTGCACACACACATACGCACACCATACAGAGTCTATCCCCAAAGCCTTAGTGTAATTTTAAGCTATTAAAACTTAAACTTATAGGACATTTTATATATGAATATCAATGTGCATGTTTTATAAACATACAAAACACACATATGGAAAAGCTTGATTGGTTGTCCATATAATTGCATGTCATAATCTGGACACTAGAAATGTTTCATCCACTTGGTTTTTCTCATGTGTATGGTTAGACTACTAAGAGAACAACTATTAAGAACTATATGAAATTTTTAATGAGGATTTTCTACACATATTGAAGTCATCCTTACTGACAATATTAGTAGAGGACACGCAGGTTTCTGAAAGTGATATTTCTTGGTAGACAACATTTTGTCTGTCACATAATTGACAAAAGAGGTAGAAAATGCCAGGATCCTCTTGTGTTTACTGTTTCTTGAATATAAAAGGTTGCATTATCTCAAGGACCTTTTCTAACAAGGTGTCTTCTATATACACATCAAGATTTTTTAAGATTAGTTGAAAAGCATAGCAACAAAGCAAAGCATAAGCCAAGGATACTTATATTCCCTGTTTGCTATTGTCATAGAGTACATCCAGTGCGGATTCCAAGTTGAAAGGTAATCCCTATGGATGAAGAGGTCCTTCTGATGCTCTGGCTTGTGGTTAGCATCATTTTAGACACACTGCTCCCTAAAACATTGTAAAACCTCCTGGAAGAGATTCATGACCTGGTTCTGTGACTGCCATCCTCATCCTGCCATTTTTAATAGTAATTATCTTTCTCCTTTCTTCCATTACTGATGTGATATTTGCTCTAACTAGACAACGATCTAACTGCTCACAAGTAACTTCTCCTGGAATGACTTCCATGCCAGTTACCTATTGTTTCCGGTCAGTTTTCTGATTTTTTTTGGGAAATATCCATGTCTTTGACCTTTTTCATTCATAGATTCTGAATCATATTTTCCAATATAGATTCTGCCATCCTTCTATATACCTGCTTTTGTGCTGAAGTTACCAAGTATCAGGGAATGTGTTAAGTTAGCCAGGCTCTTCGTAGAAGTTCTCCTTTTTTCATCCTCTGAGACAGATGTTGGTGCAAAAGTTTCAATTTCTTTTATGGCGATCTTTTTGTTCTTGTGTTCGCTGTCAGCATCATAAGCAGTATGAGTTGGCGTTCTTCTTATTATTTCCTGGTTAAAAACAACTCTGCCAATCCTCTCTTTTTATTTCTCTGAGGTGAACCAGTGAGTTGTACTTTTCATTTGCCTACAACTCTTTAAAAATGATTTTTGGCTTAATCTAAGAATGCTAATCAATTTCCCCACAGGATAGCAACTCATTGATGATGAGTTATTTAGTAACTAAATTGATATTTGTGGATGGTCTGAGAGCTTTGTAATTCTTAGTATCCTCCATCCCATTTTTTTTGCCTTTGGGGAAATGGAAGGGGATAACACTGTGCTTAAGCAAATTTTAGATATATGTTTTGTAGTTCTTTGTGGCTAAAAAAGTCATCACTCTCTGTCCAGTCTTCCCTGATTGAGGTAGGCTGGTTCATAGACAAGACAGTCTATCATCAAGTCAATATCCTTTTGTGTTGCTCAGTCATGTCCAACTCTCTGTGACCCTATCTTAGTTTTTCTTTGCAAATCTACTGGAATGATTTGCCATTTCCTTCTCTAGCTCATTTCACAGATGAGGAAACTGGGGCAAACAGGGCTAAGTAACTTTCCCAGGTTCACACAGCTAGTCTGTGTTTGAGGCTGGATTCTGACTCCAGGAATGGCGCTCTATCCACTGCACCACCTAGTTCCCCTGTGCCAGAGCTTAAACTACATTGTAATAGACTTCGGATACTAAGAGTCATCTTTACACCATGATAGGATATTGGAATAGAAATTTAGAGGCAGCAAATATTTTGTAGGATTCTTGAATATACTTTTCTAATGAAGTAGTCGTAACATGACAAGATATCACAAAATACAAAAAAACACCTGTTCAGCAAACACTTTAATACTGTAGAGCACTGTGCTGGGTTCTTGAAGCGATACAAAATTTAGTTATGATGTGGTTACTGCCACCAACGATCTTGCTATCTAGCAAGCAACACATAGAAAATGCCCAACATATTTAATGTTGGTGACTGAGCACCTCCAAAATGGAAACTCCCCCATGGAATTTCAAAGATCAGAAATGAGGATAGCCTGTTTGATTATAATTCTGCATGTTCTAAAAACCTATTTTAGGATGCTGCTGTTCTGAAGACGTGTTCTTTCTTTAAAAAGTATTTTATTTTATTTCACTTATTTTTGAACACATCCTTCTCCCTTGTCCACCCAGAGGTATGATATATCACCCTCATAGTCCTTTGCCCTTATTTATCTCTTTTCCTCCCAGAAATGTCACAAATACTGCTTTTGTTGAAGATGCATCTTTCTTTAATTGATGATTAGTCTTATCTTTGAAACACATTTTATTTCGGGTGAGTTAAAATTTGAGCTCCTTTTAAAAAAATAATCTTATTCCATTCTTTTCTCTAATTTCTCATGACTGTAGAATAATTCCAGGTTACTTGAATAGACATTTCTTCATATTTGAAGATCTTCTATTGACTTTTTGAAAAATTTGGAGTTTTTTATTGAAATTGTGAAGCTTCATCACTATGTACCTTGATGTTTCAAACATGCATTTTTCTTTCTGGCAGTGATCTGTCAATTAGATTGATCAGTGATTTGTTGTATAAATTTCAAAGTTTTGGACTTTTATTATTTCCTGTGGCATCCAGATTTTTTGATTTATCATGTTTTTTGGAAGACCTATAATCCTTAAATTATATCTGTGCATCCTGTCTTTGATAAATTAGCGTGTGATTCATAGAACACAATTTATTTCATTTAAATATTTATTAAACTTCTACTGAATACAAATCTCTGTGCTATCTACTGTGAATAAAAAAGGAAAAAACACCTAGCTTCTCTCCTCTAGGAGCTTACAGTCTGGGGGTGGAGGGAGGGAAGGGAGAAATATATATGCAAATAAAATATGAGTCAGAAAATGATTAAATTTATATATTTATTTCTATATTCATTCATTGAACAAATATTTATTGGGTACCTAATAATAGGAGTTTCCCCAGGGGGTAAGGGCCAGTGGGAATAGTCCCCCAGGTTATGTTGGCATGTCTGTCCTTGACTCTGTGCATCCCTGTGATTAAGGTAAGCTCCCCTATAGATCTTAGCACAGTACTTGGCACATAGTAAGAGCTTAACAAATATTTGTCAGATAAATGTTTAAATGAATAAAGGAGTAAAGGAAAAAAAAATCAAAGGACAGGATGAAATAATATATTCCCAAAGAGAAAACTTCAACTTTAATCCACTCAAGATGACATTATCATAGTTTTTTCCAAGAAAGAAAATCTTCTATATTGCTTGAATCTATTACCATGCAGATTTGGTGTGCAAAACAGTAATATAGAAACTGCCACTTTATTTCAGAAAACACATGACCCTCATCCCCTCTCCCCAGTAATATCGTAATTGGAGGAAGGCTCCCCTTTGCACTTCCTTCTTCCTCTGCCACTAAAGACTCCCCAATGAGGAGACAGGCCATTTCCAATATTTTCAGTCTGATGTAGATCTGCAAAGAGAAGAATGTCATAGATGGTATCAAGTGGTACAGAAAGTCTATTCGAAATGAGGAACCAATGATGTCACAAACTTTGATATCACATTAAAAAAAAATGCCAGAGTGACAGGCTTTACAAATACTGTTTGTTCATGGAGAGACTGGTGTTAAGCATTGTTTATGCTACTGGCCAATGATCCATGTACATGGATGGCTGGTCTGTGAGTTCCATGGGGGATGTCTAGTAAGGAGAGGTTAGACACAAATAGAGGTAACTCTATACCCCCTAAAATCCAATATCCCTCAAAGCAGGCATGGGCTACTTCACAGAGCATAGGTTTACAGATTTGAACCCTGGTTCTCTGAATCCAAGTCTCATACTTGGGACCGTTTTGTCACTCACTTTTGTCTTTCTCCATTGGCTAGCACAGTTCTTGGCACATAGGAAATACTTAATAAACACTTGTTGATGAATTACTCAAAATGAACACTTCAGGATGTCTAAGATCTGGATTTTCTTTAGGTGTGGATATGCCCTCCTCCATTGTGTTAGACTGTGAACTTCTTGAGAGTAGGAATTGTTTTCTTGGCCTTTCCTTTTATTTTTAGTGCTTAAAATTGTGCCTGGTATATAGTAGGAGCTTAACAAATGCTAACTGACTGACTGATGCTGCAGATTAGAACCTACCTAAAATATACTCTATATATAGTATTCAAGAGTTCCTGGGGCCAAAAACATTCATCATCCTGTAGAAGCCTGGTGAACCTCTACGAACTTAAATAGACTGGCCCTTGGATAAGATGTATCTATATCTATATCTATATCTATATCTATATCTATATCTATATCTATATCTATATCTATATCTATATCGCTCATCACTAGGCTTATACTCAGACTTTCCAGCTTTGGAAGTGTCTTCAAGAGCCCAGAATTGATTACTTTGCCTCACAAAGTTATTAGAGAAGGACTTTAGTGGGATGACAAAAATAATAACTGTCATTCACAAAATCCTTTAAGATTTGCAAAATTTGTTTTACAAAATTATCTGATTTTATCCTCACAACAGCCCTGGGTGGTAGGAGCTATCATTATTTTTATTTTATAAATGGGAAAACCAAGGCAGACAGAAGTTAAGTGCCTTGCCTAAAGTCACAAAGTGCTATTAGGCCTGAAGGAGACACAATAAATTCTAGGAGGAGAGGGAGAACTTTGAGCTGGGGGAATCTAGGAAGCCTTAATGCAGGAGGTAGTATTTGAAATGAGTCTTGAAAGATTTCAGTTGGTGGAGATGGGGAGTGATGATGAGAGGTCTTCCTAGATGTGTCTTTTAGTGACTAATTTAGTGACTAAATTTTAAACTTGGGGGGAGAGTTTAACAGTTTGATTAGGAGAGCCTGATCTATGAAGCTTAAAAGTATTATTTGAGACAATGATTGTGTTTCCTTGACAGGTGCAAACATCTCCATTATCACACCAATTTGATGAGGTGTAGGAAGGACCTTATACACTTGGCCTGGGTACTTAACCCAGTAATAATGATTAAGTTCATTAAATTATCCTCATCTGGGCTATCTTTATCATACTCTTTATACATAAGAGTTCACAGAAGTGGGAAATTACAGGATATTGGCAAACATTAAATAGTACAGTTTGACTAGAGGGTAGACTACATGAAAGGGAAAAGTATAAAATAAAATTGGGGAAATAGGCAGAGACAAGCATATGGAAAACTTTCAAAGCTAGAGTAATAATTTTGTATTTTGCTAGTCAGTAATAGGGAGCCACTGCAAATTTCTGAACAGAGAGTGATTTGATCTGGCTTCTGCTTTAGGAAGATCATTTTTGGCAGCTGTGTGAAGGATGAATTGGAGAAGGGAAAAACTGGAGAGAGAGATAGCAGTTAGGAGACCATTAGAACAATCCAGCTTCTCCCTTTTAATGAGTATCTGTACAAAATTGGCAGCAATTAAAAGGAAGGTACATATATCAGAGAGGTTTTATAGGTAGAAGAGGCAGGTATAGCTCTTACAGACTCTCAGTCAGAACATCGATACTACTTCTCCCCCTCACGATGCTAAGGGTTTCCCTGAATGAATGAAAGGTTGTTTCTCTAACTCTGTGTAGTTCATGAGCCCCCACCAGTGTGTTCCTCCTCACAATTGTCCGTTGATATCCATTAGACTTAATTAGTGGTATGGTATTATTAAGAACAGTTGGCAACTCATCTCCTTACCCAAAGTATGTGATATGCCCTCCCACAAGTACATATAGAGTCTAGAAGAAATTGAACTCAAGCTTAGTGAGCACTTGCTCGTGGTAAAGTAGTAAGTCATATCTCCTGGTTGATGGAAATCCTTTTCTCTTCTTTGTGAGGGGGCTCAAGAAGTTCTTTTTTGGAGTGTTGGAAGATCTTTTCTGGGATCCTTGAAGAGATATGAATCTTCCTGCCTGTTCTGGGATCCGAATGCAGGTACTGTTACCAGAGAGATTATGGAAAGATGGAAAAATCTAAAATGCTCCAGATTTCCAGCTCACAAGATCCTCTTCCAGTCAAAGGGACAGGGTGGAGAAAGAGATCTAGACTGAGGCTAAAACCAAGGCATGTTCTTCTTCCAACAGTCCCTTTGGTTCCTTTTCAGACATTTTGCTGGAATGCTTCTAATCCCCTTCCATAGGGATTAGTATTTTTCTGTTTGACTTAAGAGAACTGAACAAGAAACAGTGGGCAGACATTGTAAAGGGGCAGATGTAGGCTGTACCAGGAAGAACTTGCTGACGATGAAAGGTAATCCAAAACGGAATGAAATAGCTCATGAAGGAGAGAGTTCCCTGTCATGGGAAGTCATCAAGGAGAGGCTGGAGGTACTTGTCAGGTATGTTGTCAAAGGGATTCTAATTCAGGTAAAGGTTGGACCAGATGGCTTCTGAGGTCCCCTCCAACTCAGATTCTGAAATTTGGGGATTTGCAGCCTTGTGACTGGATGTCAGGAAGACTATTTCAGAAGGCTGCTCTTTGAGAAAAATAATTATGGCTCCACCTTTTGGGTGACAGTGTTGATTTTATATAATAGACTGAGTGTATTATTACAGCTGTTTCAACATCTATTGAATGCCAATCTATTTTCCTTTGAAGTAATTAAATTATTTTCCCATCATCAAATTAAACTCCATCCTTCTCAGTTAGAAGAGCTCTTTGATTTAAAACATTCATGCAGGATGGTTCTTTAGACAACTAAGAAAATGGAGTACATTTTCCAAATGTGATTTGATGAAATCACCAATTACAGTTGTAATTTATTCATTGTTGTCTTGTATTTATTACACCACCTGCTAATCCATTTCCTTTGTCCTACACAGTGGGAAATCAAAGTTTCTTTAGATTGGTGTCTTCCTGTATCAACAACTTAGGCTTGCTTATTTTTTTCCAATAAATTTCATTTCTATCAGTTTCAAGGATCTTACATACTAACAATGAAGGGAGGGGCAGAGATGACTTCTGCAAACTCAGTGGGATTTACTAAAAAACAAAGCTTCAGATTAGAGAGAAAACCTTTGTTAGATGCATGTGACTTCTGGCACCTGCACGCCCAATAGAACTGGATGCAGCTGAGAGGGTGGGGTTAAGAATTGAACCCATCATTGACCTTCCTGAGAAAGTCAGCCTCTCAGAACTCAAGGTCACTGTCTAAGACTGTAAGTTGAAAAGAAGGTGCTGACCTGCATTAGTAAAGGGAATTTCCTCACTTGGGAGTTCCCTATATCGATGAATTCATCCCGTTCCTATACCTATCCTATTTGCCCAAGACCTCAGGCAGCTTATACCATAGTCCATTGTATGTTACTTTCCTTTCAAGATTCACAGAAGGAAAACTATTGGTTTACTACATGAAACTCTCAAAGGTTGCATGGATCCTGCTCTTTCACTTCTTTTTGTCAGCCATCAGTTTTGTAACCACAGTAGAGAAGGCCAGAGGCTAGTCTACTTGTATCACAAATATTAGCTCAGTGGTTTTCATGCACTTGACTTTTATCTGCTGTCTGTTGTTGAGTGGTTTTAGTTGAGCCTGACTCTTTGTGACCCCATTTGGGGTTTTCTTGGCAAAGACACTGGAGTAGTTTGGCATTTCCTTCTCCAGCTCATTTCACAGATGAGAAAACTGAGGCGGATAGGTTGGGAGACTTACCTAGGGTCATGCAGCAATAAGTGTCTGAGGTCAGATCTGAATTCAGGTCTTCCTAATTCTATGCCTTGTGCTCTATCCACTGCATTACCTAGATGCCTTCTGCTCTCTGTAGGTAATCTGTCAATGTGAGGAGCCCTCACTAAGGCTGCTGCCTTCCTGCCCTCACAGTTAAACTACCTTGCCTCCCTCATGGTTGTGATACCTTCCATGGATTCGATTCAACTCAGCAAATTGTTCAAGTTGTCACGTTGTGCAGATTTAAAAAACAACAACAGGGAAAATCCTGCCTCGGACACTAGCTGTGTGACCCAGGACAAATCACCTAACCTTTGCTTCAGTTTCCTCATCTGTAAAATGGAAATAATAGGATCACCTACTGCAGAGACCTATTGCGATGATTTTCAAATCCTAAAGGGCTGTGTCAGTGTGACAGGGACTCCACCAGTGGGAACCCTCTTCTCAGAGACATTTTAGCCAGGCTATGTGGAAGATGCTGCACTCCTGCTTCCAGAAATGTGTGATGATGTATGATATAAGGACGCTGCTCCTGGATTGAGAGCGTGCATGGTTCTGACTGTTTTCAGTCTCCTTATCATGTGAGGAAGAGGAAGCTTTCATTTGGCTGTGGAGCCAGAACTGAGAGTGCTTAGCAAAGTGCTAATTCACAGGCTAATTTGGATCTTTTTCTTCTCTGAGGATGAGCAAGGAGGATGAGGACTTTCACCCAAAGCCGCCACGTGGCCTGTGAGTGTATGGTCCTGTCTCTGTGGGCTCATTTCTTTTCTCTTTTTAGGTGCATGAGGATGTACTAGTTTGTGACCTTGTGAGCTTCAGAAGATGGGAGAGTGAACCACTAGAGGTCCAGGAGCCAGAGTCAGGCCAGAATTTGGGGACTTCCCCAAGGAGCAGCCAAGATGCAATCCAGCTGTGGACTGGCCCTGAAGCCAGATGCTTGGTTCTACAAGAAGGAGGGATGGGGACAATGGGTATGCAACATTTGGAAGTGAGTCTTGTAGGGTGAATGCTTTGTAGAAGCTAGTTTTAGCTCATTCTCCCCAGGGACCAAGGTGGTATAGAGGTGAATGCCATCAGCCAGTGTGTGTGTGTGTGTGTGTGTGTGTGTGTGTGTGTGTGTGTGTGTGTGTGTGTGTGTGTGTGTGTGTGTGTGTGTGTGTGTTGGGGGGGGCATGTTTGTACTTCTTCCCATGCTCTCTTTTCTTAGTAAATATCCTTTCATAAGAGGTCATCAATCTTAATTGTTTTAATGACATAGACTGTAATTCACTGATGAGTAATACTGAGGGGAAGACACAGGAATGACAGCTTGAGCCATTAGCACTAGAGAAGAACTCATAACTCCTTCGGGCTGTTACCTTTGGAATCCTGAGAAGGAAAGGTGGTCTTGCTCAGAGATCCAGATCGTCAGTGTGTGCAGGACTTAGGGTAAGGACTTCTAGAACTTAGTTAAAGGTTTATACTATCTGTGGTTATTATTATTTTTGTAATATTTATATTTAGAATTCATGTAGATTTATTTGTAAATAAAAACAAATATAACTTATGTTTATTTTTATTTATAAATGAATTTAAATAAAAATATTTTATATTTATTTGCCAATACATTTAAATAAAATATAGGTTGTATTTTTATTTGCAAATAAATATTTAATATTTTTAAATTTATAAATCTAAATAAAATATTTTATTTTTATTTACACATAAATTTAACATATTTCATATTTACTTTTATTTATAAATTTTAAAATTGTAAGTAGAAATTTATTTCTATTTCTAATATTTTCTATTAACTGTTTCTATCGTATGTACATACTTCTACAGAAATGGGAGTTTTTTATTGTTGGAACTGAATTTCCAAGCCAGGATTCAACCTAGATCCTTTGACTCCAGATTCCAGGCTCTTTCCATTACACAAATAAGGACTACACCAGTGGCTGGCATTCATATCTCACTTTCAGGTTCACAGGTATCTTTATGTAGGTTATCTCAGATGATTCTCATAATCCTGGGATGTAGATACTTTCATTATCTTTGTTTTACAAATGAGGAAACTGAGGCAGAGAGCCCAAGCTGACCCAGCTAGTAAATGGCTGAGGCAGGATTTGAACTCTGATCCCTCCCAACTCCAATTCCAGTAGTCTAGCCGCTGTGCTACCTCCCTTATGCCTAACTGTAGGCTATGCCCCTCAGAACCAGACGTGTCAGCTGGACGTAATTGAAAGAACTCTGGATATATAATCAGAGGACTTCTATTCAGATCCTGGGCTTTAGGGAAGTTGCAGCCCTGCTGAGCCTCAGTTTCCTCTAGATGATCTCAAGCTGGAAAGTGTCCAGAGGACAGTCAGGAAACTATCGACCAGCTACAAGTCCAATGGACAGTGTTGGACTTGGAGTCAAGAAGACTGCCACTTGAATCCTATCTCAAACATCTACTAGCTGGGTGACCCTGACTAGGCACAACCTCTCTCAGCCTCAGTTTTCTTACCTGTAAAATGGAGATAATAATAGAACTATGCATGAGATAATGTAATATAAAAAGTAAAGGACTTTTCAAACCTTAAGGTACCAAATTAATGCTAGTTATTAATTATTATTGCCATTATTTTGCCATATGAAGAATTATTGAAAGAACTAGAAGAGAAGAATTAAGGTGACGTAGGGAACTGATAGCTGGCCTCAGCTATTGGAAGAACTTCTTGGACCAAGGGAAAAAGCTAGGAGTGACAGATGTGAATTATAGGGACACTGATCTTGGCTGATGGAAAACACCACATTTTTATTGTTCAGTCGTTTCTTACTCTTTGTGACCCCATTTGGAGTTTTCTCGGCAAAGATGCTGGCAAATTTTTGTCATTTCTATTTCCGGCTTACTTTACAGAGGAGGAAAAAGGCAAACAGGGTTAGGTGACTTGCCCAGAGTCACACACAACTCAGACTTTCCAGACTCCAGATCCGTCACTCTGGCCACTGTGCCACCCAGATGTCTGAGCCTCGAATGGTGTCTTTCCATAAATGTCGAAAGTCATAATCACATCAGAGGAGTTTTTCTTTTTCCCTTCCTGGCCTTGAATTAAGTTATAAGTATCAAGGGCAGTAAGTATCACAGTCTTGCGGAAGTGAACAATCTATGCTACCAGCCCAAAGAGCTGTTAGGATGGCAGGTTGAAGGTCACAGGATAAAGTCATTACGTTATCATTATCATCACTAATAATAATACTAATAATAACAACCAGCATTTATTTAGTACTTAAGGTTTGCAAAGTATTTTATACACCTCATTTCAGTTGATTCAGTTCTATCATTATCCCCATTTTACAGATAGGAAACTGAGGCTGAGAGGTTTTTTTTGTTTTTTTGTTTTTTACCATCCCAGGGTCACACAACTGGTAGATATGAGGTAGGATTTAGACAAAGGTCTTCTTTATTCCAAGTCCAACACTGTCCAATGGACATGTACCTGATCTACAGTCCCTTGACCACCCTCATTGTTCTCCTCTGGACACTTTCCAGCTTATCAATTTCCTTTTTAAACCACAGGATTGAACCAGCCACCTTACTTCAGATAGTTCAGACTAGGGAGAATACAGAAAGACTGTTCTTCCCTCATGCTGGATACATTACTTTTCTTCCTCTTCTTCATCAATCACTACAGTATATAGAGCTATGGGATTTGCAAATATCATCTCATTTTATCCTCACAACCACTTTGGGAGGTAGGTGTGATTATTATCCCCATTCTGCAGATGAGGGAACTGAGGCACACCCAGGGTCACAAAGCCATTAAGGCTGGATTAAAGCTCTTCTTGACTCCAGGTACAGCACTCCTGCACTCCTAGATGCCACTTTTTTTTAAAAAAATTTATTTCTTTATTTATTTAACTTTTAACATTCATTTTCACAAAATTTTGGGTTCCAAATTTTCTCCCCTTTTGTCCCCTCCCCCCACCCCAAAACTCCAAGCGTTCTAATTGCCCCTGTCTGCCAATCTGCCCTCTCTTCTATCATCCCTCTCTGCCCTTGTCTCCATCCTATACCCCTTTACCTTTATTTCTTATTTCCTAGTGGCAAGAACAGTACTCGACAGTTGTTCCTAAAACTTTGAGTTCCAACTTCTCTTCCTCCCTCCCTCCCCACCCCTTCCCTTTGGATGGCAAGCAATTCAATATAGGCCAGATCTGTGTACTTTTGCAAATGACTTCCATAATAGTAGTGTTGTGTAAGAACTAATTATATTTCCCTCCATCCTATCCTGTCCCCCATTACTTCTGTTCTCTCTTAGATCCTGTCCCTCCCCATGAGTGTTGACCTCAAATTGCCCCCTCCTCCCCATGCCCTCCCTTCCATCATCCCCCCCACCCTGCTTATCCCCTTATCCCCCACTTTCCTGTATTGTAAGATAGATTTTCATACCAAAATGAGTGTGCATTTTATTCCTTCCTTTAGTGGAATGTGATGAGAGTAAACTTCATATTTTTCTCTCACCTCCCCTCTTTATCCCTCCACTAATAAGTCTTTTGCTTGCCTCTTTTATGAGAGATAATTTGCCCCATTCCATTTCTCCCTTTCTCCTCCCAATATATTTCTCTCTAACTGCTTGATTTCATTTTTTTAAGATATGATCCCATCCTCTTCAATTCACTCTGTGCACTCTGTCTCTATGTGTGTGTGCATGTGCATGTGTGTGTGAAATCCCACCCAGTACCCAGATACTGAATAGTTTCAAGAGTTACAAATATTGTCTTTCCATGTAGGAATGTAAACAGTTCAACTTTAGTAAAGTCCCTTATGACTTCTCTTTGCTATTTACTTTTTCATGCTTCTCTTCATTCTTGTGTTTGAAAGTCAAATTTTCTTTTCAGCTCTGGTCTTTTCATCAAGAATGCTTGAAAGTCCTCTATTTCATTGAAAGACCAATTTTTCCCCTGAAGTATTATACTCAGTTTTGCTGGGTAGGTGATTCTTGGTTTTAGTCCTAGTTTCTTTGACTTCTGGAATATCCTATTCCACGCCCTTCGATCCCTTAATGTAGAAGCTGCTAGATCCTGATTGTATTTCCACAGTACTTGAATTGTTTCTTTCTAGCTGCTTGCAATATTTTCTCCTCGACCTGGGAACTCTGGAATTTGGCCACAATGTTCCTAGGAGTTTCTCTTTTTGGATCTCTTTCAGATGGTGATCTGTGGATTCCTTGAATACTTATTTTGCCCTCTGGTTCTAGAATCTCAGGGCAGTTTTCCTTGATAATTTCATGAAAGATGATGTCTAGGCTCTTTTTTTTGATCCTGGCTTTCAGGTAGGCCCATAATTTTTAAATTGTCTCTCCTGGATCTATTCTCCAGGTCAGTTGTTTTTCCAATGAGATATTTCACATTATCTTCCATTTTTTCATTCTTTTGGTTTTGTTTTGTGATTTCTTGGTTTCTCATAAAGTCATTAGCCTCCATCTGTTCCATTCTAATTTTGAAAGAACTATTTTCTTCAGTGAGCTTTTGAATCTCCTTTTCCATTTGACTAATTCTGCTTTTGAAAGCATTCTTCTCCTCATTGGCTTTTTGAACCTCTTTGGCCAATTGAGTTAGCCTATTTTTCAAGGTGTTATTTTCTTCAGCATTTTTTTGGGTCTCCTTTAGCAGGGTGTTTACTTGTTTTTCATGCTTTGCTTTCATGTCACTCAATTCTCTTCCCAGTTTTTCCTTCACCTCTCTAACTTGATTTTCAAAATCCTTTTTGAGCTCTTCCATGGCCTGAGCCCATTGAGTGGGCTGGGATACAGAAACCTTGACTTCTGTGTTTTTCCCTGATGGTAAGCATTGTTCTTCCTCATCAGAAAGGAAGGGAGGAAATGCCTGTTCACCAAGAAAGTAACCTTCTATAGTCTTATTTTTTTTCCCTTTTCTGGGCATTTTCCCAGCCAGTGACTTGACTGCTGAGTGTCCTCTCCACCCCCACCTCTCCTCCAGATCCGCCCAGCCAGCACTTGGGGCCTGAGATTCAAATGCTGCTTCCCAGCCTCAGGGCTTTGGGCAGGGGCAGGGCTGCTGTTCAGTGTGAGATTAAGTTCAGGTGCTCAAGTCAGGGCAGGGCCACCTCACGGGCTCCGTTCCCTCAGGGAGTTTATGCAGAGATCTTCAACAATGGATCCAGGCTCCTGCCTGCTTGGGGATCCCTGGTCTGCTCCTGCCTCCGCTGCTGCCTCCCGAGGGGGCCTGAGTTATGGGGGCACCCCACTCCCCTCTCGACCCGTCAAAGAGACCCTCTCACTGACCCTTGTCACCTGTGGGTGGAAGGACCTGTGTGGCTGCTGGAGATTCCGTCCCTGAAGCCTGCCTGGATCTGCTCCTTTCAGCGCTGTGCCACCAAGGCAGGGTTGGGCTCTGCTCTGGGTCCGGGGCACGAGGGACCTTTTGCGAGAGGTTTTCAGGCTCTCTGAAGCAGAAATCTCATCCGCTCCATTCTGTGGCTTCTGCTGCTCCAGAATTTGCCCATGGTTCTTTTTGTTACAGGTATTTTATGGGCAGTGGGTTCGGAGGTAGCATATGTGCGTCTTTCTACTCCGCCATCTTGGCTCCGCCCCCCACCCCCAGATGCCACTTTTGAAGCCTAAGATTCTATTGGCTTTTTTTAAAGACTACCATCTTGCACTGTTGACTTATCTTGAGGTTTTAGTTCACTAAGATCCCTAGGTTGTGGTTGTTTTGTTTTTTTTTCATACAAACCATTTTCTTGTGTATGACCTCCACCTCATGCTTGGAAAGTTGAATTTTTGAATCCAAGTGTAAGGCTTTGCATTCATCCCTATTAACTTCCATCTTAGATTCAACCCAGCATTCCTTTCCCTCTTGAGACAACTTTGGGTTCTGTCTGTGATCCAACATTTTCACCATCTATGAATGTGTTTAATTTGAAAACTTGATTAGCATGTCATCAATGTCTTCATTTAAGTCATTGATAAAATGTCCCAAAGCTCAAGGTCAAGGATAATTCCCTGGGACACTCCATTACTGACCTATCTCCAAGGTGACCCTCACCAATTAATGACCATATTCTGTGTTTGGTCTTACAGCTTGGTCTGACTAATATAACTGTAGCATATATCTCTCCATTCCTTCTACTAGTGTAGTACAAGATATGTTGTTAAATGCTTTCCTAAAATATTTTAATCTTTTGAAAAAAATTAGCATTTATATACAACTTTAAGGCTTATAAAGTACTTTACAATTATTATCCCATTTTATCCTCACAATAACCTGGGAGGTAGGGTTTATTATTATCCTTATTTTACAGATGAGAAAACTGAGGCAGACAGTGTCTCGGTAAATGTGCAAATGTCGTTGTGCCACCTAGGTACTATTTTTGAGAAATAAGTCAAATGACTTTTTTTTTGTCAAAATGGTCAAATGTGCATGATTTTGGGGTGATAGTACTGAGTGCCTGGGGAGGCGATGGACGATCACATGTATAAAGTGCCTCACAGAACTTTTCAGTCAAAGGGGGGAGAAATTTCAGAAAATAGTTTGAAGAGGTATAGGGGTCAAAGGAAGGATTTTTCTTTAGAATATGAAATAGCTGATCATGTTGGGGTTTTTTCCACTGCAGAAAGTACACTAATAAAGAATGAAGTAAAGAAATTGAAGCCATTTGGAAGACTGAAGATGAATGGGAACAAGGTTACAGAGGGGATAGGATCCAGGGCACCTGTGAATTTGGTTTAGTTTTGGCAAGTAGGAGGGCCGTATTTGAGATTAAATTTAATTTGCCATTGATTAGGTTATCTTATCATGTAGCCAGCTTAGATGGATCAAAGATCTTTGCCTCCAGGGAGTTTAAAGACAGTAGAAGTAACAGTAATACTGAATAATAGGCATGTAAGAGAGGTGTAAAGTGCAATTTTTATCAGATAGTATTATGAAATGAGAAAATATCTGTGAGATCTGAGCCAGGAGAGTCACTAATAACAAGGGGCATCAGAGAAGACCTTATAGAGGAATTTGGGCTCTAAAAGGGCAGAAGTTGAGTAAAGGCATGTCTGGCAGGGAGAACAAAGCGCAAAAGAAGAGAGAAGGGAAGATTCAGGACACTCATAGGAGAAAGGGAGTGTTCTAATTCAATGTGATAGTGAATACTTAGTGGGGCACACAAGGAGCTAAGATTGGAAGTGTAACATCACACTGATTCACTAATTGAAACCCTATTGTCTACTGGATAAAATACAAAGTCTTTAATTTGACATCTAAGGCTCATCCCAAGTAAATGTATGTCAATTCTTAGTAAACCTTGAATGCCATATATTCCATACTGCCTTCTCTTGCATTTTGGTCATACCACCCAAACTGGACTGCTCACTGTATGCTCTATCACGCCTTTCTTCATAGAAGCCTTTCCCTACATCTGGAAGGCTCCCCTCTCCACGCATCCCTTATCTCAGCCTTTTAAAAATTCTGCTTTATCCTTTACGACTCCATTCAAATTCCCCCAGGAAGAAAAGAGAGAATGTGGCCATTTGGGTAGAGGGATTCAAGATGACTCGGGTTCACATCTTGCCTCACACTTATTGTGACCCTGGACAAGTCATGTCATTTCTCAGAGTCTCAGTTTCCTTAGATGTAAAATGTAGCTTGTAGCACCTACCTCACAGGGTCAGATAGATCCTCTCCCCTCCTCTCCTTATTTCTTCTTTCCTTCCTTCCCTTCCCCTCTCCCCCTCCCTTTCTCTCTCTCTCTCCCTCCCTCCCTCTTTCCCTCTCTCTCTCCCTTTTTCTCCCTATTCCTCTTCCTCTCCCTTTCTCTCCTCTTCCTTCCCCTTGTCTCTTCTCCTCTCCCCTCTCTCTCCCTCCTTCTCCCTCTCCTCTCTTCTCTTTCCCTCTCCTCATCTTTCCTGTCTTCTCCTCTCTGACAGATAAAAAACCGTTATTAAGCATTTATCCTGTGCCAATGCTAGGCTTTGTCAGATAGTGTTATCAAATGAGAAAATATCTGTGAAGAGCTTAGTATGGTGTCTGGCATATAATAGTCAACTGATAAATGCTTATTTCCACCTTCTCTTTCCCTCTGCACTAAGCACTGGGATAAAAATATAAGCAAACAAGACTGTTCTTGCCCACAATGAGCTCAAATTCCGATGGAGGATTTAAGCATTTAAGGAGAATTAGGAATATGGGGGTGGGGGTAGGGCAGGGCGTGGTGTGAGGATGCAGGATGGTGCTGGCCAGTGAAGGAGAAAGACCAGGTGAGGATCAAATGGGACAACACAGCCAAAGGGCTTCAAAAGCTGGAAATGTTTCTTGTTATACAAATGTTGGCCATTATTATCCCTTGACCTGGAGATGATTTTTGCTTCCTTTATCATGCACTTATCCTATTTTATTTTGCACTGTGATTATTAGTATATGTGAATTATCTCCTGTACCAAAAGGTAAGCTGATGGATAGATGTAGCCTTCCTATCTCCTCCAGGGCTTAGCCTGGGATTCTATGTGTACTAAGGGTATAATACATGTTAATTGAGTGAATGACCAAATAAACAAACAAACAAATGAATGAATGTGTCTGGGGCAAAAGGTTCAAACAGATAAAATTTAGCTTTAATGCTTGTCCATGTTTTCCGTTCCCCATCCTGTCTGAAAGGGCTGATTTCAGGATGGAGGTAAGGCTCACTTATAATTGATGCAGTGGTTTTTCCATCTCTCCTCTCCTTTCTTCTCTTCATCTTTCCCTCTATCCCTTCTTCTCTCCTTCTTTTCCTCCATTTACACTCAACCACTGAACCATTCTTCCTTCCATTGATCCCTTTAGCCTCATCTCCATTCAAACCCTTATCATTCTCTCATATTTTCTTCCATTTCTCCCTTATCCCTCCCTCATATATTCCTCCATTGACCTTTCACTCTATCCATCCTTCTAGTTTTTCTTTAGTCCGTCCATCCATCCATCCATCCATCCATCCATCCATCCATCCATCCATCCATCCATCCATCCATCCGTCTATCTATCTTTTGAACCATCCTTCCAGACACCAGACACCAGCCATACAGATAGCATTGTGTAGATTCAGGTCTGCAATAGAATGAAAAGTCCTGGGCTTTCCATCCTAGTCTCTTTTTCCCTATGCCACATTTCTAGGAAAGTCATGTAGATCCACAGCTGAACCCACACCCACACTAACTGGTCTTCACTGATTCAGCAGGATTTCTGCTCCTGGACCACCCTATCCCCTGCCCTTAAAAAAAAAAAAAACAACAACAACAAAACTAGTGGTCCTTAGTGCCTGAGGGTCATAAAATCTGCTTAAGGGCCCTGAATATGTTGGGGAAAATGTGACAGGATAAGTATGATGTAATTTAAGTATTTTGGCACAGAAAATGGAAAGGAATTACATTTCCTATTATCTTCCAACAGTTATTGAAAATGAAATGAAATATATGCTGTTCCTCTTACCCCTTCTCCCCCTCCCCCATCAAAGAATTTTTTTCCCCTTTTAAATACAATTTCTCTTGCAGTTTGTGCCTCTGCTTTGCATTCTTTTCCTTCCCTGGTGAGGAGGCATTTTGTTATGAAACATTCCAGGGGAAAAAATGAGCCAAAAAAAAGTGTGCTACTCCTTTAAAATATATTGCAAGAATCCTCATTTCCAGATTTTTATAGCAGCACTAGCTGGTATTCTAGCATGCAGTTTTGTAATTTATTCTGAACATTCCACTTAAACCTTTTTTCAATAGCATGATTTTATTAGAGTCAGCTCACTGGACTTTCCCAAAAAGGTATTTAAGATCAAATAAAACCAGTGCTTGGAAAAATATCATTACAATATGAAAGCAGTTACAAAAACATTAGTACTGCAAAGTTTTATTTCAAATGGCTGAGCCCGCTGCACCCCAGGTTACTCTACTTGGGCTCTTTAGGCGCTCTGCTGGGAGAAGTAGGCAAAAACTGCCATCCTGGCACTTTGGATTCTTTGGGGCATGTGTGGGGGGGATATAAAAATTTCCAGTGAGGCAGCAAAATTTTTAGTTTTGATCTTTAATGCTAAAAGCAAACTGCCCATCCTGCTTATATTATTTCTCCACTTGGTGGGGAGGGTAGGGTTCTCTTTCTTTGCTTATTGATGGGTATGAACATTTCAATTTCCTTTTTAAATCGACTTAAAAATACAAGTGAATCTTCAGAATAATTTTGTCCAGTCCCCTCATTTTATTTTTAAACATTCAATTTATATCATTATCTTAATACTTATTTTGAAAATGAGATTTACAGATGGTTTTTGTTTTTCTTATCTCAGGTAACTTTGGGGATTACCATCTCCCATGCCTTCTTTCACTTTCTACCTAGGATTGAAACCTTCCTTTTTAATAAAGAAAAATGACTGAGTAGAATCCACCAAATACAATCACCACATTGGGCAACGTATGCAGCATTCTACCACTTTAGCTTCTCACCTTTTCTCGGAGAGGAAGGAATCATGTTTTAATTAATTATTGTAATTTTTCAGTTTAGTTTTCTTTTAGGGATCTTTTCACTGATATTGTTGTAATCTGTGTATATAGTTTTCTGATGCAACTCCCTTCTGCATCAGTTCAAACAAACCTTCCCATATTTCTCTGAATTCCTTTCCTCTCTCTTTTCTCTTTCATTCCGTCTCTGTCCCCCACCTTCCCCATCCCCAATGCTCTCTTTCTCTGTGTGTGTCTCTCTCTATCCCCTGTAATTTAATTTGTAGAAAAAAGTTCCAATGAGGAAACTTGGTATCTGCGCAGCAGGCAGGTCTTAGAGAGTTGCCTGGGGCCCTGAGAGGTTAGGTGACTTGCCCAAAGTCAATCAATTGTTATATATTAGAAGCAGAACTTGAACCCAGATCTCCCTGCTGAGTAGCCCAGGTCTTTATCCACTATATCATGTGACCTTGCCATTTCTTATTGCAAAATATTTAATTGTGTTCATCTTCTGTTGTTTTTTTTTTTCCAACCATCCCCCAAATCATGGGCACCCATATTGTCTCTAGTTCTTTGCTGCCATGAATGTTTTGGTATCTCTTAGACCATGTCTTCTCTCTTTGCCTCCTTTGTGGCAGGTAGGGTGGTACAGTGGACAGAGAGGCAGACATGGGGACTGAATCATGCCCTGGACATGTACTAGCTGTAGGACCCTGGGCAAGTCAATCTTTCTCAGCCTCAGTTTCCTTATTTGCAAAATGGGGATAAAAAATAGCATCTACCTCCTAGGGTTGTAGTGAGGATCACTTGAAATGATATACCTTGAAAAGGACTTTGCCAACCTTAAAAGTGCTATGTAAATGTTACCTGTTTTTATGAGTTATTGAATCTCTTTCATTTTCTAGATGTGAAAGCTGAGATTTGAAGAGGCTCATTTATTTGTCCAAGGTCTCAAATTCACCATCTTTTATTCTGACTCTAGTGCTCTTTTGCCAACACTATGATGCCTGTGTCTAAAAGGAAAAAGGCACTTTAAAAATGTTTCGGAGTGGTAGCAAACTTTGATAGACTACTGTATTTGGAGCTAGGGAGTTTCATTTGGCGCCCTGCTCTGCCACATGTTACTGGTGTGACTGTGAATAAATCATATCACTGCTAAGGAAACTGAGACCTCCTTCATTGCATCTGTCCAATGATGAGTCTGGGTTAGAATTCCGAGGTTCTTAACATGGGGTCTCTGAATTTGTTTTAAAAATATTTATCAGTGTAGTTGGATTCATTTGTACTCCTATGTATTTTGTTTTTACTTTTAAGTCCATGATTCTGAGCAAGGGTCCAGAGGATTTCCCAGATGCCAAAGGGCATCATCCATGGTACCCAAAAGATGAAGGGCTAGATGATTCCTAGGATTCTTCCAGCTCTCAATCCTGTAATCAACCAGCATTTATTAAGCCTCTACTATATTCCAGACACTGTGCTAAGCACTAGGGATACAAAAAGAGATAAAAGTCATTCCCTGCCCTCAAGGAGCTTATGATGGAAGGGGAGAGATAACCTACAAACAAATATATACAAAGTAAACTCTAGTCAATATAAATAGGAAATACTGTACAGAGGGAAGGCACTAGAATTAAGAGGGATTGGGCTTCCTATGAAAAGATGGCACTCCGACTTTTTGCAAAATGGATTAGATGTTCATTCCTTATTTTCTTCTTCCTTGGTTTATTGGATGAACCCTGGTCCCATTCTTTTCTCCTAGCCAGTACTTCATAGGTCTAATTTCTATCATATTCTCTCCACTTACACAGCCACTATTCATTGAGATCCTCCTCATCTCTCTCTTGGACCACTGCGATGGTTCCTCGTTGTTCTTTCCCAAGTTCTCTCCCCTCTCTAGTCTGTTCTCCTCACAGCTGAGATTCCTAAAGCCCAGGTCTGACCTCTTCCTTCTCTTGTGGCCTTCTATTGTTTCTGTCTGACCTCTAAAGCCCTGGGTGAGCTGATTCTAACTTCCTTTATGGGTTGCTTGCCTAGGACTCTCCTGTACACTCTCTCTTCCAGCCACCCAGACCAATTTGCTGTCCTTGGGGCAAGTCAGCCAATCTCCCACCTCTCTCCTCTTGCACAGGCTCTCTATCCCCCCCACCCCTGCACCTGGTATGTGTTCTCTGGCACAAAGTCTGAATTAAATCCCAACAGAGTCAAGATTTAGACTCACATGTCCATTGAATTCATGTGTCCATTAAACCCAAGCCCTTTGAAGATAGGCATGATTTCCTTCTTATTTTTGTATCTCTGGTGCCTCCTACAATGCTTTACTTACAGTAAATACTCAACAAGAGCTTGTTTGCTTGAATTAAACTCAGGTCTGGACACTTTTCTCTGGGACTCTCACCCAAGCAGGACTCCTGCTCTCTGGAACCCTTCCCATTGTCTCCTTGTTGGTCTATTAGGCCCATGGAAAGGCCAAACTCCCATTTCCTTGTATTTCCTCAAGTCTCACACTCTAACACTGGACATAGATAGTACCACAGGCAAGTCTGACTACCAAGCTAAGAGGACCCAATGTCTCTTGGATTAGAATCTTGACTTAGAGTCAAGAAGTCCTCAAATCCTGCTTAAAATAGTTACCAGTTGTGTGATCCTGGGTAAATTCCCTAACCTCTTTCAGCCTCAGTTTCCTCATCTGTAAAATGGGGATAAAAATGTCACCTACCTTGCAGGGTTGTTGAGAAGATCAAATGAAATAGCATTTAAAGTGCTTTGCAAACTTTAAAGCACTGTGTAAATGGAAACTATTTGCTATTATTTTTAGTAATCACCTTGGGAGGGCAGCTCTCCCTCTGTCAGTGCAATCACGTGTAAAAGCTAATTGACGGTTAGGGCCCTAAGGAGCAGAGCCTTGACATGGCGTTTGCAAAATCCAGGATGGGCACAGTGAATGATTCCATCGACTTTCCTCTCAGTCTCTTATTTTCAATTAGAATCTGATTTTTGTCAGCAAAAAAATATGAAGGTGTCACTTGTCATAATATCAGAATCCTTGCTGGGTCAGGGGTTTGTATGGAGGAGGGGTGTAATTTAGTATTGATCCTATGGGATCAGGGCTTGGAAAAGATGAAGAAACTTCAGCATTTTTAAGACTCTGTATTTTCACGTGGTTGGTTATTTGTCCACAGGTAAGGTCCAGGGTTGTAAAGCATTGCATAGTCCACAAAGCACCTGGTGAAGGTCATCTTTCTACTTGGGGTCTCAGCTGTCTCCTCTGTAAAATGGGGGAAAGTCAGACTAAGTGAACCTGAAGGTCCCTCCTTCTGTCAATCTATGATCCTTCTGATAAATCATTATCTTATCTGATCTTCTCAACATCCTGAGTGGGACAAAGTCCCCATCCATGCTTCTTCCTGTCTAAAGATGTTGTATAGGGCATAGTAGGAAGGGCCCAGGTGGATCTTGGTGCCAGAAGATGTGGGTCCAAGTATTCTCTTCCTGTGTGATCCATTAAGCAAATTCATTAATCTCCCTGACTCTGTTTCCGTCTTTAAAATGGGGAATCTTAATATTTGAGTGACTCACCCAGCAGGGGCTGTTTTTTTGATGAAAGCTCCTTTAACATGTGGTAGGAAATGAACAATCATCAAGATGCAGAGGTTGTCACCCATTTTCCTGAAGGGGAAAATGAGACTTAGAGATAAACTCAAGGTCATCTGGGCAGTCGGGACTTGAGCTCATGTCCTTTGGCATCAGATTACTGCATCTCACACAGATATGAGAATTATACTTATTCTTTCCCAAATTACTTTAGTTGGTAGTATGGAGTTCCAGAGAAGAGCCTGGATGCAGAGTCTGAGGACCTGGGGTCACATCCTAACTTTTGTTTTTAACTTCAGGACCTTGGTCAATTCCCTTCATTTCCCTCCTCCCCCTCCTCCCCCTCCTCCCCCTCCTCCCCCTCCTCCCCCCCTTTGTTTTCCTTTGTAAAATGGGAGCTTGTGATCTATGGATTGTATGTGATCAAGATTCAATCCCCAGATCATGGGCTTCCCTCTAGATTTGTGATCCAATCCTCCTATGTCTAGAGAGGACCTGGATTCAAACCCAGATTCAGGCACTTTACTGACTTCCTTGTGTGACCTTGGACCAGTCCCTTCCCCTCCCCCAATTTCTTTATCTAGAAACTGAGGAGAGTTGGACTAGCAGACCTCTGAGATCCTCTTTGGGTCTAGATCCAAGACACACTCTCCAGTCCTACAATCTCCAAGGGTCCTTCTTGCTCTAGGCCCTTCCCCCTTTCCTCCAGCATGTCAAAGCAGTCCCATTTAAACTTGCAGATTAGGGGCCCTGGGCCTGGACTTCTCCATGCGATTTCAAAATTGTGGCTTGTCATTCCTATTACTTTGCTAAGTAGAAATAGGCTCAAAAAGTAAAGTCTTTATTGCTTCTTAAAAAGCACACCACTCTGTGATAAATTCTCATATTTTGACTGTTAATATGTTTGAATGAAAATTATTTATACATTTGGGTGAGGTTGAGTGGTTTCCATTTGATTGCTGCCTCTGGAAATGAAAGCAGAATAGCAGGAAATTTACATGTCATGCTGTGATGTATATTCAGATTACGAGATGATTGTGCGGCAGACATACACCAAGTAAAATCATTCGCATCAAACTGTGACAGGCACCATTCCTGACAAGGCCTCTTAGTTTTGGGGGCTATTATCGTTGTACAAGAATATAATCTATTGACAGCCAGGCTGTTTAATACATTTAAAGGCAGACAGTGGAAGAGAGCTTAACTGTTTTCATTCACCACTGCACAAGGGCGCCGATCAAAAAGTGAATTATATTTAAAAATATGCATGTATGATGATAAGATGCATGACATTCATCAGCCTGTTTAGTCATGGTTAAGCTGAGATGGGGCAGATCCAATATTACTGCCATATGTGGTCGGGAAATAGAGACGTGAGACCGGGAATTAGATGATCGCCCAGTCAGAGTGAACAAACAGGAGGAGACATTCTTTTGTAAGCCCCACTCCACTTGGCGGGATGAAGAAGAACATGGGTTGGGGGTTTTCCACTTACATGGAGGTGTTATTGACTTTGGCTCACAGATGGGGCATGGGATCCAGAGGGAACTGTGTGTCTTCTCCTTCAGACAGAGCCATACCTAGGGTAGGGTGATGAGGGCTTTATCCTGAAGTGATAAAATTTAGAAGGTGCCAAGAGCAACTGATCTCAGCACCCAGATAGCAAGAGTAGTTGGTTAAAATAGGAAAATAGAGGCAGCCAGGAGTGGAGAGCCTCTGAGCTTCTGCCTTTCCTTCCAATTGAATTTACTTTAAAAGTGTCTTGAGGGTCCCTTCCATGGTGTTTTCCATTTTTTTTTTTGTGGTGAAACAACATAGGCAAAAAGGAAAACCCTACTACTTGTGGCTCTGTCCTTAAGTCTGGTTAAAATACTGCCCTGTGCTCTCTGTGCCAACGTAACTGCTTCTGAGGGACCTAAATGGGATCCATTTCTTGCCAGTGTGAAGGAAGAATGGGTATAGGGACTTTTCTGTTTGACTGCATTGAATGTGTCATAAAGAACAGTTGTGACCAGTAGAGGAGGTAGCCTGCTTCACACAACAATAAGCATTCATTAGGTTCTTCTGTCTTTAGGCTCTGTGTTCAGTACTGGGAATACAAGGATGAAAATGAAGTTGTCCCAGGCCTCCAGCAGCTTATTTTTTATTTTGGGGGAGCAACATGTTCTGAGATAAATAGTGCAAAATACATACTAAGTAAATATAAAAAAATATTTTTTTTGATGGAGGGAACCGAGGTAAGCCTTATGTAGGAGGTGAGCCGTTATGAAACTTGAGTGAGGGCTACATACAGACAACTGAGTGGAGCACTGATTTCTAACCATCCAACCCCACCCAATCCAAAACTAATTTAACAAGCATTTATTAGACACCTCTTATATACAAAACACTATGCCAGGCTCAGGATACAAACATAGAAAGCAAAGTAATTTCTGACCTCAAGGATCTTATATCTTAATAGGATATAAAAAGAATCTGAAGAAAGACTTCCATATTGGATGGAGTTTTTATGGACAAGGACCTGGGCAAGAATTACCCAGGTTGAGAAGGCCTGAACAGCTCATGGTCTACATTAGGGCCCTGATGAGATTTCCAGTTCATGGATGCATCATGAGGATGGAGGTGTTCTTTGACATGCTGTCCAAGATATGGCCCAGAACTCAGTCAGAAATTGAAACAAAAAATAAAATACATTAGTCCTGTGAATTAAAGCCATTTCTTCCTAGAAGAATGAGCTAATCAGCTAATATTCAGTTCATGAGATGAGAATGACTTTGAAAGGAGACAGTAGAAAGGAGAGCTAACCCAGCGAAAAGGGTTAAGATGTTGGCTCTAAATCTTGCCAACCTGCTGAAAGCATATTCTGAGAGTCTTCACCCTCCCGCAACCCCCTTGGAAAAAAGCCAGAGGGAACCACACCCCTTTGTCTTTTCCTTTTAAACCTGAACTATTAATGTGAAGGCAAAATTAGCTTTAATGCCCATTTCAAAGGTTAATCACAGAGAGAGGCTTTTATCCTTTGCAAGGTTTTATAAGACTGTCCTGAGGAAAATGGGTATAGCTCCCCTAAATAGCATAAAACTTGGAGGAGGCATGGATTCCATCATGAGCTGTCAGGGCTGATCCGTTTGATTATTGAAATTAAAAATCTTTCTGAGGCTGTTCTAGGCCTGCACAAGGCTCTTGAATGTGAAGGGTTGTTCTAGGGATTTTATGATGGGAGGCTCAGCCCTAGTAGAGAGCCTGAGAGATGGGAACGTTGGAATGAGAAAGTGAAAGTATCCTCTGGTTTAACCAGAGTGAGACTGTGTATCTGTCACTAAAGAGTTCTCTCATCTGATGCTTCTGAGTATGGAGGTGACCCTGCATCTATACCCTAAAGCCAGGCCAATGTAGCCCCTGTGCTGGGATGGGAACAAGATGGGAAGCATGAGTTTGGCAACAGCTTCTCTGTTTATAATTAGAAGATGATATATAAATTCCTGTGTTTATCACTTAACCCTAGAATAACCACCCAATTCTGTGCTCTTCTCAACCTAGAATATTCTTCTGTAAAACCCACCCCCTTTTCCCAATGACATGTTCTTCCTGAGGGTTCCATTTTGTGGAAGGCCCCTCTCTGCCCTGTTCCTGGTTTCTGGACCTCAAAACCAAGACCTCTCCTCTCATTTCTCTCCTTCCCCTGCTTTTCAGCTCCCTGTCTCCCTGTACACGCATACACGTATATGTAGCCACATGTGTAATATATGTGTGTACACATATACAGTACACACATTACACACATTTACATATAAATATTTCTTAAATTGTATTTATATATAATTATGACATGATTATATATAATGTGTTATATATTAATTTTATAATATATCATCTGTTTTATTATATTGTTGTATAACTATCATTCATTCATACATACATATATATATATATATCTTCAGTTCAGTCTCCATTTCTCTTTCTGTGCTGGGAATGTCACTTGGTGAATCATGGAACTCTTCTCTTTAAGAAGAATTCAATGTTAGGTGGCTCAGTGTGCAGCAGAGAGGTAATAATTATTACCTACGAGGACTTGCACCCTTTCTATAAGTGGCGTATAAATGTGAGTTCATTTTGCATCTTCTCTGTCAGGAGGCAGGCAACACGGATCATCTTTTTTAGGTTGAAATGGTGCTTAGTCATGACTTTCAATGTTACTTATTTTTACAATGTGGTTCTTTTGGTATAAACTATTCTCTTGGTTTTCTCACTTTGCATTGGTTGATACAAGTCTTCTTGAGATTCTTTGAATCTTTCCCTTTCATCATACATTTCTGGACATAACCAGTGCAGGAATTTATTTTATTTGCTTATTTGTATTTGTTACAATCATTTTTCTATTTCAATGAGGGGAAGTATGGGTGGGAGAGAAAAAAGTGTTGATCAATTGAAAATAACAGAATAAATTAAAATTACATTAAAATAAGTGACATAAAAGAAGATACATGATTAGAAAAGGAAATGGGCCAGTCAAATAGTAAATGTGAGGAAATTGTCAGTGGACAAGCATCTCACTGGTACCCACATAATACTGAGAGTCCTAGAGGATGACCTGGAGCATGGTGGTGGCCCTCTGTCCCCCATGGAGGATTTATGGGAAGAGATGGACCAGAGCCACATGGGATGAGAAGGCTTGTGGAGGCCAAGATCTGCATCAGCAGAAGGAAGGTGCTTCCATGTTAAGGACAGAAAAGACTTACTGACATATTGATGCATCATGTTTGAGACTCACATAAGCCTGATGAGAAAGGCAATGCAATTCCCTTCTCCCCATTTTACACATGAGGGAACTGAATCTCAATGGGTTGAAGTGACCTTCTGAAGGTCACAAAGTTATGAAGTGGAAGAACCAACACTTGACTTTTGTCTTTTGACTTTGGATCCAGTACACTACCTACTATACTTTGTCTGGGGTATCTAGGGGCTCAGATGACCTCTGTGAAGCTATCATGCTCATAAGGCAAGTCCTATGTTGAGCTCTCTCTTTTCTTCTTTGAGTCTACTGGGAGCATCTTTGGCCTCTCCTTTTCCTCAACAAGAGCATTTAAAGATGGTAACTGGCCTTGAACCTCCCTCTCCCCCTTCTCTAGGGAAAATGGAGCTCTGGGCTGAGATGCTGTTCTCTCTTTTCTACCACAGCAAGTTAGAAGAATATAAGGTCCCATCAAAACGATGGTCTATGTTTAAATCTTGGGCCTTGATGCACCCAATATCCCTTCCACTCAGCTTCAGAAACATCAGGTACCCTTGAGAGCACCCATGGTTTCTAGGACCATCAAATACCTTCAAGGCATTGGATGGGTTATAGTTAGGATTAGAGACTGACCTGGGAGCAACCTTAGAGATAATTAGACCAACCACTCACTTACAAAGGAAGAAACTGAGGCCCAGAGAGATTCATGGGGCCATAGGATTATATATTTGAAACTAGAACAGGCCTTTCCCATCTCTATCCTCCATTGTTAGTACTTCCCCTATGAGACTGCATCTACTTTGTTGAGTGATATATCTTGTATCGACATAGTTGCTTACATGTTGTCTTTCCCATTAGAATGTAAGCTCCTGAGGTCAGGAACTGTAATTTGTATCCTGGTGCTCTGTGCGATGCCTAGCACACAGTAATAAGCACTTAACAAATGCTCACTGGTTGACTAGCTGACTGGAAGGAACCTTAGAGATCGTTGAATACAATCTCCTCATTTTATGGATGAGGAAACTGAGGTCCAGAGACATTTGTGGGATCATAGATTTAGAGCATGAACCAAGGTCTGCTGGACCCGACTCCTCCTGGCTCTCAAGAGCCAACTCTTACACTCTCAGTGGGAGCATTTACTCCTTGGAAATCAGCAGAGACTGTCAATCAGGTCTTGAGTTATTACTTTGTTGATTGCATAGATTTAAGAAAGTAGTGGAGAAGATATAATAATTCAGATTAAACTTAAAAATGTGTCATATTTACATTACAGGGAGCTAGTTGCTAAATACTTACCAGTACATCACTGATCAGAACAGATTTAGAGACCATTTAGGCCAACTCTCTCACTGTACAAATGAGGAAATGGAGGCCCAGAAAGGTCTAGAGGGTTATGGGATCAAAGATTGAGAACTGCAAAGGACTTTACCTCTGTTCCAATCCCTTCATTTTACAAGATGTAGAGCTGATAAGTGACCTGCCCGAAGTCATTTGCATAGTCAGTAAGGGGGAGCACAAGTGGGACTTGAGCCTGGCTCCCTAGACTCTGAAGCAGCATTTGTCTCACTACAGCATACTCCTTCCTCAAGTCACATAAAATTTGTGAGCTTGGGGGAGAATTTCCAGGTAGGCCTAGGGAAGTTGAGAAGGGCTCTTTCTTCAAGATATATTTATCATACAGCACCTCCTGTCCAGGACCCCTGGCCAGGGCTAGGGATAGCCTTCCTTCAAGGGGTGGAGTAACCTACCATATAAGAGAAATGCGACTGGGAGCACAGTAGGGCCCAGAGAGGGGTCCCCCTTCACACTTCATCTCTTCAGAACTCATCTCTCTGCTAGAATAACGGGCTCGTCTCAGTTGAGCAGAATCTTTGAAACACAAGTTGAGCTTAGGAGGATTCATCACAAGCCAAGGCTTAAAAATGTGTCTGGGATCTCTATGTATCGAACACACCAAGAGTATGAATATCAAGGTAGTCAGCTGTGAAATAATATCAACAAAGTTAGTTATGTTTAATTTAACCGTTGACTGGAGGTTTAGCAATTTGGGACCAAAAACCTCCGTGAGGAATGTAGAAAAGGTAAATCAAACACTAAATCCCCGTCACCTAATAGTCCAGGCTCTGCCAATGGGAAATAGCTGAGCTGCATTTTCCTTTCTCTCTCCTTTATCATGAAGCCCCAAACAATGCCTGTCTTGGGTATTGTTCTTTCTCCTGACCTGTCGTGGGGGAGGAGAGAGGACAACCTCTCAGTCTTCACTGAAAAAAAGGGAGAGGAAGGTGCTAGCCCGGCTACCATCTTTAAACACCATTTTTGGGAAATACCATAATACCATGAGGGGTTGTTGGGGTGCAGCGAGTAACAAGATGACTTCTACATCATCAAAAAGGCCTTAGTTCAAATCCCACTTCTAGCTGTGTGACACACATAGTTGTGTGACCCTGGATAAGTCAGACATCTCAGAGCTCTAGGTAACTGGTTTTTGTTTATTTAAATGTTATTTTACTAAGTATCTTCAGTTTCCTTGTAATAAAGCTATGAAGGGTCCACCAACATTCAGAGAAAACTTAGCTAATTTTAAAATTATCTCTATGTCATCAAACAAACAAAAATTCTACATCAAATGCTTTCCATTTCCTGTTTAAAAGGTGACTTAAAATAAAATCTAAATTTGTGGATGCTGACATTAGCCTCAGAAGAGGAGAGCAGATGCCTACCTTCATTGGTTGAGTTTATTCACTGAGTTTCTCTAATAGAATCACAGATTTTTTTTTTTTTAAAGAAAGGTATACTGCCACTTCCTAAGTGGAATGATGAAAAAGCATTATTAAGCACTTATTGTATTCTAAACACTACGGGCATAAATAGGAAAGCAAGACAGCCCATGTTCCCCAGCAGCTCACATTTTCCTGGGGGAGACAATGAATACAGAGAGCTCACTTGCAGGGCAGATGGCAAGGTCCCAGGATCCTTAGGTACAAAGCAGAGGGCAGTGCATCTTCTCTAGCATCATTTCAATGGATAAAACCATATGTTTCTGGTGTTGAGTCATTTAGGTCCAGGACTTTGGTAGTAAGAAAAGGGCTCTTCAGTAGCTATGGTTGCTGAGGAGATGGCTGCTGCAGGAAGGTCTCTACAACAGTTGCCTATAGTGAAGTAGGATGGCTAGGGTTGTACCCTGTTGTGGATATATTCACCACCACTGACAGTTATCAAGTGCACTGAGCTTTAGTCATATGTTTAGTTGGTTTTAGTGCTTTTTGTCTCCACATTTGTTGACAAATGCTTCAATTCCTGGCAATGATAGGATGTCTACAAAGAGTTGGAAGGGACCTGAGGATTTAGCTAGGACATCAACAGATATTCTTAGCACATTGATAATAAACAGCCATCTGATTTCAGCTTATCGATTTCTAAGAACGATTTCTGCTTATCGATTTCTGAGGACGATTTCTGCTTCTCCAAACAACCCATTCCAGTTTGGATAGCTCTTGATATTAGGAACTTCTCTTACGTATTGAAACTTAATCTAACTCTGCCATCTCCCACCCAATGCTCCAAAGTAAGCCATTGGATAGAATCATAGATTTAGAGTTAGAAGCAATCTTTGAGGTCCCTGAGTCCAATTCCTATACTTTATAGGTGAGGAAACTGAGTCAGACAGAGGTTAAATGACTAGTCCAGGGTCACAAAGCTAATAAATGTCTTTAAGCTACTAAGAGGCAAGATTTGAAGTAAGGTTTTCTTCACTCCAAGACCAATGTTTTACCCACTATACTACGTTGCCTCCGGAACGCTCTCATTTATAATTCTTGATTCCCCGCATCAAAACTTGCATCCCAACGACTGTGATTCGTATTCTACTCAAATCCATTTCATAGTGTTCTCTGCCCTGTAAGGAGGACATAGAATTGTAGAGTATCAGAGTTTAGAAGGATTCTCAGAGGCCATTTGGTATAACCTTCTAGCCATATAGAATTCCATCTATAAGACCCCTAATGACTGGTTATCCAACCTTTGCCTGCAGACCTCTAGCAAGGGTGAATGTACCATCTCCTGCAGTCACTGAGTCTAACTTTTTGGTGGTTCCAAGTGTTAGGAAGCATTTCCTCAATCTGTCCTACTGTGCTTCTTGCTGGTGTCCTTCTCCCACAAGCCCAAATGTACTGCTGGTGCCTATCCTCTGAGAACATCTCCTATTTACCATGTGTATACAATAGGTCATCTTCTCCATCTAAATGGGAGTTCCTTGAAGTGAGGGACTATAATTTTACCTTTCTTCATATCCCTAGTGCTTAGCATAGTACCTGGCACATAGTAGGGCTGCAATAATATTTGCAGAAATGAATCGACATCAATGAAACTAATTTCCTCTTCCATAAAATAGGGGTAATGCTTGAACTAGCGACCTCACAAAGTTCTTCTGAGAAAGTTTCTTCAGGGTTGTTGCTGGAGAATGTAGGCTCCTAGATTTAGAGCTGGAAGAGACTTCAGCAGCCATACGCAAAAGCTTGCTCATTTTACAGAGGAGGAAACTGAGGCCCAGAGAGAAATATAGCAACTTGCAAAGGTCACATAGGTACCAAGTTGCAGAAGTTAAATTGAAACCCAGGTCTTCTGACTCTAGAACCAACGCTACTCATATTCTATGCTTGGGTCATCCCATCTTCTGAATTAATGTTGACTGCCTCTTTATATCAGCATCCAGGCCATGAAGGAGGGAAGCTGGGGCAACTCAGATCCCACTGATGGAGTCTTATCAAAGGGATTGTAGCTGATGAGGAATGAGAGGCAAAAATGAGGTGACATTCTCACTCTGCAGCTGTAAATCATTCTGATGAAGAAGAAAAGAGAATGACAGCAATGTGGCCAAAGGACAAAAAACTGAGGCCAAACAGAATGGACTAGTACCTTTGGGAACAGGGTTGGGGCACCAAAGGTTAGAAGGAGCCAAGGCTTCTGAAAAATGCTAAGGGCAAGAAGACTTTAAAAAGGTATCTTATTTTTGTTGATTTGTTTTCATATCACGTTCATTTCAGCACATATTCTTCTCCCCTTTGCTCCCTAGCAAGGTCATCCCTTTTTAATAATTGGTGGCACAATGAATACAGAGCTGAGTTTGGAGTCAGGAAGACTTGTGTTCAAATCTGGCCTCAGTCACTTACTAGCTATGAGACCTTGAGCAGATCATTTGACAGTTGCTTGCCTCAGTTTCCTCATCTGTAAAATGGAGATGATAATAATAACATCTACCTCCCAGCACTGTTGTAAGGATCGAATGAGGCACTATGCTTAAAGTGCTTAGCCCAGTGCCTGGAACATAGTAAGTGCTGTAGAAATCTGACTTATTATCATTTTTTAAATGAGATTTTAAAAAAAGAATGATTCAGTAAAGCTAAACTATCTGATCACTTGTGTCTGATAGTAGAGGCAATATTTCCCAGCTGTAGCTTCCTACCTTTTCAGTGAAGGAAGAAAGAAGCATTTTCTCATGTTTTTGCTTTGGGGCCAAGGCTGGTCATTATAATTACACACCCTTCAGTTTAATTTTGTTTTGTTTTGTTTTTCCATGTATATTGTTTCCCTGTTTTTATTTATTTCACTCCATGTCTTCTAAAACTTCTCTGATTTCTTTATATTTGTTGTTTCTTGTGAATGAGATAATATTTGTTTCAGAAATACTTATCATGGTGCCTGGCACATAGTAGGCACTATATACATGCTGATTCACTTCTTATTCCTTCTGCTTTGTTCATATTCCCCTCTTTGGTGCCATTCCCTAACTGATAGGTATTTACTTAGTTTCCTCTTCTCTCTCTCTCTCTCTCTCTCTCTCTCTCTCTCTCTCTCTCTCTCTCTCTCTCTCTCTCTCTCTCTCTTTCTCTGTGCAAAGACATGTGCACACACACACAAATATGCTACACTGAATATGTTTCTGTCTATGATACCTTTTTGTCTGTCTTAAACTTCTTTGGGAGTATATGCATAGTCATGGAATCTCAGGGTCAAAGAGGATGGACATCTTAATTGTTTTTTTAAAAAAGCATTATCCTAAATTGCTTTTGTAGCAAGAATGAACTGGCCTATTGGGGTCATGCTAAGGAGCATGCCATTCCTCTGGAAAGTTCTGGAGATTCCAAGATCATAGTGGCTCATTGCTTGGGCTTTTTGAGTAAGATGAATTTCCTAGCTATTCCTAGCCATTTGGGGACTCAGCTAAAGGACTTGGTATTTTAGAATTATGTGGCAAACCAGGAGCTGTCCCTGTTCTTTCATCTGCATCTTCATAGTGATAGAGAAGTAAGGAAAATGCTATGTCTATTCAAAAAAGAGACAGATTCTCTGTCTGGGACTCTTTCTTCAACTCTCGAGGTAACATCATGTGACTTTAGTAAGGGATGAAGAAATCCCTTATTTATGCTGGCACCACAGTGACTTCACCAATGTGACGCAATGCAGAATTAGGCAATCCTACATTGGGACCTCTGCCTGTCTTTGCCTAATTTGAATATTTTTTCCTGATCTTAGGTAAATGAATACCCTGAGATGGATATGTCAAGGTTTGGAGTTGACCTTGTGAGTTCAAGAGCTAGGGGCTTTGGGTCCTAACAGGTTAAAGCTAGATGGTGACAAGGAGGCAGAGCGGTCAGTCAACAAAAATAGGATTGATCCAAGTCTGGCCATTTGACCAGCAGACAAATACTGGGAGTTGTTGGCCAGTGCTGATCCAAGGTAAAATGTAAAATTCCTTTCTGGTTGACTTGTAAACTGCTTTATGGACTAGCAAGGATGAATTATCAACCTCTCAGAAGATTGTACCAGTAGTTATTAAATTACTTAATAATTAAATTACTTAATCTTCTATAAATGTGTACTTGGGATCCTTTATGTTGAACATTTCTTATGTATATGGAAATAAATAATCTGGTCCCTGTTTTATTCACATTGCACATTGAACCTTTTTCTACTCCTTTTTGGGGAGACCTAGATATAAGCATTGAAGTAAAATCAGCCCTGCAGACCTGAGTTGGAGTATCTAACAAATCAACGAATGTCAGAAAAGTGAGCCCAAATTGTCTTGTTAGGGACAGGTTTCCTGAGCACTGAACTCAGTTCCAATCATGAATCTAAATATAGAATGTGGATTGAATGCAGCATTCCAGCTAGATTGACCCAGTAGTGACTCTTAAATGCTAGATTATCCAGACATTTCACCAACAATGTATGAGTGTGTCTTTCTTTCTGAAGTCCCTCTGACATTGACTATTCTTATCTTTTCTTTGCCAATTTCTAGATGTGAAGTGAAATTTCAGAATTGTTTTGATTTGAGTTTCTCTCTCTCTTTTTTTTTTAGCAATTTAATAGTTGGTAATAACTTGAAATTTTTTTGAGAATAGTTTGTTACTATCATTTAACCACTTATCCATTGTGAAAAAAATTCTTGATTTCATATTTGTATTTATTTACTACATTATCTTAGATATCAAACCTTTATCATAGATACTTAATGCAAATATATTCCCCCCACTTGATAGTTTCCATTCTTATTTTAGCTGTATTAATTTTGTTTGTGTAAAAGTTTTTCAATTTCACTTAATTAAAATTTTTTTTCTTTTGCAATCTATCTATTCCTGTTTTAGTTAATAATCATTGCTCTCTTCCTCCATCATCGTTGTGAATTCTCTCTTGATTTTTTGCATGTCCAGCTTTAGTTTATTGGGGTGTATGATTTAAGGCACTGGCAAAGCCAATTTCTGCCAACTTCCTTTCCTACCTCTTATTTCAAATAACATTCTTTTGTTGTGCACCTTTCCAAAAAGTTTTACTTTGTTTTGTCCATCTCATTATTTCCCTTTCCTTCTACTCTAGACTGAAGTCTATTTTTTAATTTGTGGTTATAACTTTACTTGTTTCTCTGTTTGTTCCTCATGAGGGCAGACCTTCTGAAGTACAATCCACCATCCTTTCCATTTCTATGTTTTTGCATTTGTAGATTTTTCCTCATCTTTCCTATTTTCTGCTTTCCCTTTCTCTTGGAATTATCTATTTATGAATAAAGCAATGCTGAATGAATATAATGCTGTGTTGTGGGAGTGACTCTGTTGCAAGCAAGGAAGTCAAATCCTACACTTAGCATGATCATTTGCCACTTGGAAAGGCAGTTTATCCTGTATCTGATTCTACGACCTCCTACTTTCCTAGGTGCTGACTGCCCTTGCGGATTCATATCCCTCCCCCTAGAGTGGAATGCAGACCAGCAACGTACAGCCCTTTTCTTTAAAAAATTAAATTTATTTGTCTTTACCTCCTTCTATACTCCCCCTCCATTTAGGAAGAACATCCATCTGATACCTCTTCCACACCCCCACCCTAATGAACTTTCAGAATAAAGCTCTCAATTTACGTAGCTGAATACTCAGGAAAAGCAGACTCCTACATCAACAAAGTCTTAAAATGCTTGTCTCTTTCTGCATTACCTCTCTGATAGGAGGTTAATGGCATGTTTCATCTTTATTCTTCTGGACTCATGGTTTGTAGTTGCATTGGTCAGAGTTCTGGTCTTTCAAAGTTGTTTTATAAATTACTCTTCTGGTTCAGTTCTCCTTGCTCTCCATCAATTTGTAGAAGTCTTCCCAGTTTCCAGTAAAAGTAACCATTTCATAGTTTCTTATGACACAATAATATTCCATTAGATTCAAATACCACAAATTGTTTAGCCATTTTCCAAGAGGAATAGACCACTTTAGTTTCTGATTATGGCTACCATGAAAACAGCTGCTATGAATATTTTTGTACACATAGTTCCTTTCTCTCTTTGAATTTTTGAAGCTTTGGACCGAGTAATGGCATACCTGGGTCAAAGGGTTTACACATTATAGTAACTTTTCAGACATAATTCCAAATTACTTTCCAGAATGTTTGACCCAATTCACAGATTCACAAATACAGTAGTATATTTGTTTCTCTACAGCTTCTCCAACATTGGCTATTTTGCTCTTTTGTCGTCTTTGTCAGTCTGATAGGTGGAATCTCAAGCTTGCATTAATTTGTGTTTCTAGAATTATTGATATGTTAGAGCATTTTTTCATATGATTATTGCTAGCTTGATTTTCTTTCCTTGAAACTGCCCATTCTTATTCTTTGACAAGTAGTGTGTTGAAGAATGGCTCTGTATCTTATACATTTGAATCAGTTCCTGACATATACATGTGTGTGTGTGTGTATTGGATATAAGACCTTTGTCAGAGAAACTTATTGCAAAGATTTTCCTTGTTGCTTGTTTCCCTCATTATTTTTTACCAATTAGATTTTTTTATATAATATCTCTTTTTGTATTTTATCTTTGTGATGCTCTCTATCACTTGTTAAGTCATGAATTCCTATCTATAAATCTTACAGGTAATTTCTTCCTTACTCCAGTAATTTGTTTATGATATGAACTTTAATATCTAGGACATACATCTATTTTGAGCTTATCTTGTATGGTGTGAGGTGTTGGTCTAAACCTAATTTCTGCCAACCTGCCCTTCAATTTTGTTGTAGTTTTTGTCAAATAGTGAGTCCTCCCCCCCCCCATAATTGGATCTTTGTGCTTTTTTGGTCTTTGTTTGCTTCTGTATGTATAGTATAATGCTTTTTCATAGAAAATGATCTCCCAATTTACAATTACCAGATAAAACCTTTAAAAATGTCCTTGAAGCTTATCACAGAATACACATCTCCTAGGGAATGTTCTTTGGGGACAGTGCTCTTTCACTTTCTTTTATTTTTTATTTTTGGTGAGATTAATTTAAACTCTTTCATCTCCCTTCCTGTCTTCTGTTGCTTTTAACATATTCTGTCTACTTGTTGAGAGACTAAAAAATCATTGCCCTCTCACTTTTTGCTTCCTGGAGGCAAGCCTTCCCCGTATTATCTAGCTTCTTTCCTGTTTATATGACTTACCACCTTGTTGTCACTCTCACACAAGATATTGGTTCATTTATAAAGGTTCACTGGATTTATTCTAGGACATATTAATTCATCTCTTCCTCCTTCATTTTACTGATTCTTCAAATTGGCTTTAAATATTTAGTTCATTAAGCCTTTTCTGTCCTTCAATGGTTCATCTTTTCTTTTTTTTGCCACTCAGTTCAGGCTCTTTAAAAATAGCCTACAAACACGAGAGAAAGAATTTCATTAATTTTCTAAATAATTGTACTTATTTACTTTTCTTGTGTTTGAAGTATTTGCAAATTGAATATTCTTCTCACCTCTGTTCCTCCTCCCCAGAATACTTCAAATATATTAATTTTATTGAATATGCCTATTTTCATATTAATGTCTCAGTTTTGTATGACATTCTTTTGTGTTTATGTTTTGAACTCCTTTGGTTTTTGGAATGTCTTATTCCATTCTCTCCTCTATTTTCTGATGACTATGAGTAATCCTGGGTTATTTTAATTGGTATATTTAATTTTTGAAGGTCTTTTCCTTGGATGCTTATAAAATGTGCTGTTACTAAAATTGTGAAATTTTTACCAGTACTTGCCTTGGAGATTAAAACATAGTTTTTAACAATGTTTTTTTCTGCTAATGATATGTGAATTTAACAAATAAGTACTTTACTGTTTTTATGCAAAGGCCCTGGAAATTTTTCTTGTACTCTTTACTACAATATGGTATGCTCATTTAAAAAAAATTGTCATGTTATGTTTTTTGTTGGAGACCTGTAATCCTTAAGTCATCTGTGAGCACCCTTTTTTCAGGAGCAATCACTTAGGTTTGTATAAAATTCATATTTTTTAATGCTCTTTTCCTTCAAAGCTCAGCTCAAGTATAACCTTCAAAATGAAACCTTTTCTGATCCCCTCAGCTCTTATCACCTTCCCATTAAAATGATCTTTTTTATATGTATTCATTTTGCATATACTTCATATATACTTGTATAACTTTTAATGTTGTTTCTCCTAATAGAATATAAACTCCTCAAGGACATCTTTTGCTAGATTCCCTTTTTCTTCCCCACATCAATGGAACAATGGGTTATCCATCATTTATCCCTCAGTCTTGTCACATCATGAGCCTATCTTTATTAATTATACATTTATTTGATGACATTCTTTATACTGCTTCTTTCTTTTTTGTAATATTTCTCTATTTTTTTTGTTTGCAGTATATCACAGTCTACTCACAGTCACCATTTGCTTCTCTGTTGCCTTTTGGGTGATAATATTAGTTCTTTAGAGATTGAAATGGACTCTCAATCATATTATATCACTGGAAGAATGTTGGTATTAGAAACATGGGCTTTTGTTTCATGGTGAAGCTTGGGGTCATTAAAAGAACTGTGCAATTTCCTCCAGGCAATTCAGCCCACTTTCCTTCTCCTGTTCAATTCTTTGCTCAGTTCATTGTTCATTTGCTGTGTCTGCTCAAGTTAAGCAAACTGATGGATGAACTCTGTAGGTTCTGTCTATCCAACTACATATCATGGCCTGGACAATGGCCATTCCTCATCTACTTCTTTGAGTGTATATGGATCTCATCCTTGAGGCTCAAAAATGCCTTAGTTTTGGATGCTGTCAGGAGAATTCGGAGGACCTCACCCCTTGTAGGGAAATCCTTCTTGACTTGGACTTTGTGTTAGATCTTAACCATGAAGGAGGTGAACACCACTGGTAGGCATATAACTTTCTCTGTTTTAATCCTCAACTGATTTTAATCATCCAAAGGGCTGATGAATATGGTTATCTCTTTGCTATTATATAATTCAAGAAATATCATTAAAAATTTACAGATCCAGAAATACGCTGTTTTGTCAGAGAGTATTTAAGGTAGTAATTTATTCTGCTGAATTAAATTTGTATTTATAATCAGCAAACAATAAGTACCATAGTATCTGGCATTCTCTACATCTTTTAGTTAATTGTAAAGATTGCAAAGATGTGTGGTCTGTTGTGGACAAAGTTTGCCTGTTTTCCTGTCCTCCTTCAAGGATGCTCTCAATGAATGTAGAGATGATTCTGATAAAAATTTTATATAAATGGGAGGTTAACATGGGTAATTATTGATGTCACCTTTTCATGGTAATAATAAGTTCCAATATTTTTCTCGTGCTTCTGGTATGTTCCCTTCTTCAGATTCCATGAGAAACATTGGATCCCTCATAAGTGTTGCTGCCTCTAGTACGGACCTCTTCAGTGTGTCCCTGGTATGGTGCAGCTATTTTTCCTGTCTTTGTTTTCTTTGGTGCCATTTCCATTTCTTCAATAAACACATCCAGGCCCGAGATGATGGAGCCTAGATATTTTAGCTCCATTGTTCTTGGAGCTAAAAAGAGTTTCATACAAAAAGAATATTTGAACATCTCTTTCATCTTTTGTCCGTCTGTTGTCTTCCTTCTGGATTCATCCTTAAATGTTGCATTAAGTCTGTCACTGATATGGTGAGCCCCCAGTGGGGGTAGCCCTCCAAGCAGAACAAGACATATATCCTATATGTGTGAATGTCTTCTCCAAAAGAATATAAGTTTCTTGAAGGTAGGGACGGTTTCCTTCTTCTGTTTCTAAAGCCTGCATTTAATGGCATACCTGTCACATGGGATATGAATAAATGCTTGTAGATTCATGACCAAACTGGCTCACTGATATTAGTTTTTCCTTCAATCAATCAATGAATAAAGCAATTATTAAATGTTTACAATGTACAAGACCTTGTGCTAAACTCTGTGGGATACAAATGGTCCCTGAAGTCACTGAAATTCGGTGATGAGAAAGAAGCTTCCTTAAATAATTCAACCTGCATTTTTAGAAGTACTTGTTTTCAAGCAATGTATTGTAGTGGGAAGAAGGCTGAATTTGGTCTCAGGGCACCTTGCTTTGGATTTGGATTCTGTTACTTTGTAGCTCTAGGTGCTGGCAGTAAGCTTGAAAGTATAGTGGAAAGAGGCCCGCTAGGTAGTGCAGTGGATAGAGCCCCAGTGCAGGAGTCAGGAGGACCTGAGTTCAGATCTCACCTCAGACACTTGACACTCACTAGTTGTGAGACCTTGGGCAAGTCAATTAATCTCACTTGCCTCATCCTGGGTCATCTCCAGTCATCCTGATGAATATCTGGTCACTGGATTCAGATGGCTCTGGAGGAGAAGTGAGGCTGGTGACCTGCACAGCCCTCCCTCACTCAAAACAAAGTCAAGTGCAAGTCATGTCATAGTGGAAAGAGAACTCATTTAACAACTCTGGACCTCCTCATCTTTACAATTACGGGGCTGGGCTAAATGGATTCTTTGATCTTTTCTAGGTTTAGATCCGTATTCCTACAAAAGGCTTCTGTTTGTTTTAATGAATTGTTTACACTAAACCTCTCTGGTGCATTCTGGCTATGAATCTGTGATGGCAGGACCCTCAACAGTCTAGAGTCTGAAGTATGCGCCTCCTCCTCCTGGAGAGAGTCCTTTGGAAAATTGAACATAGACACCATGTCCTCACTGGGTCTTCGCTTTTTCATAATACATATCCCCAGGTTCTTCAACCACTCCTCCTATGGCAGAGACTCAAGGCCCATTGTCATTCAGATTGCCTTCCTCTGCTGGTTCTCTAGCCACTGGAGTTCCTAAAATATGATTTCCAGAATTGAACATAGTACTCGTTGTGGTTAGACCAGGGCTATGTACACTGGGACTGTCACCTCCCTAAGCTTGAGCACACTGTCTCTCTTAACACTGTCCAAGGTCATGCCAGTCTTTTGGGCCACATAGCACACCTTTGACTACACTGAACTAATAAAACCCATTGACCTTTTGGGAGTCGATCTCATCAAGAACTTTCCAATAATATGTGGTCCCTGGAAAAGACCACAGTCCTCCACATAGTATTTGAGAAGGATAAAAAGAATGTCACGATCATTTATAAGAGAAAGGGATAAAATTATTGTCTTCTAAGATCCCTTCCTTTCAGTTCTCCATCCTGTCTACTCCTGCTAAGGATCTCTCTGCTTATACTCAAAATGACCACCTGGTTAGTCTCCTTTTCCAGTTTTCTTTCTCTTCTAGCAGAAGATACTAAAATGCTACCACTGAGCTGATGTCAAGAAACACGAACTTGGGGAGACTGCACTTCCTGTAACCTATTTGTTGTGCAGGGGACCCTGGGAATATCATTCCATTTGAGTGTGGAAGGTGAGACTTCCAAAGGATTTATTATGAGAGTGTTGGATTTGGAGTCAAAGCACCAGGTTGGAATCCCAGCTCTCCCACTTATGACATTGGATGACCTTGGTAAAATCATTCCTTCTCTCTGAGACCCCACTTTCCCTGTCTGTGAAATGAAGCCATTTGATTAGATGACTCATAGGTCCCTTCTAGCTCTGAATTCCAAACCTACAAACTGTATGAAAATCCCAACCATGGGGGTCTTCTGAATGCCAGGATGCTGCCCCCTCTTTCCAAGATGCCCTTGATTCACAGGAGGAAAGCTCTCGATTAAGAAACTATCATCTATATGATGATGTCCTTCGGACATCACAGAGCAGATGTCACTCCATAATAGCCATGAACATGATGAACATTTGGGGAGAAGGGATAATTTTTAACTCAAGAAAAATGCAACTGCTCTAGAAGAAAATCTGGCCACTCACTTTCCTTGCCATGTTGGTTGGAGGGGATGGTGGCAGGCACGCGCAGTAGGCATGAGCAGTACCCTGACATTTGTTCTTGATGCAGGAATATTTGTTCCTCAAAGTCAGACTATGTGGAATATTAGCATTCAGATAAATTATTCAGCACTTTCTAGAGAAAGCAAGGGGGAAAAATCTTCTCTACATTATAGCATGGCAATCTACGAGGTAGTAGGAAAAGAAGGCTGTCATTTTTTCTTCAATTACAAAAGGCAAATATTTATTATTTATAAGTATTCGCCTTGTATAGGCTTAAATGTTATTTATGAACCTGTTGCTCAGTGATTTTCAATGTAACTCA
>NC_092873.1:523798127-523945627 GCF_028372415.1 Notamacropus eugenii
TCTTCAGTGCCTGGCAAAAATAAGTACTTAAGACATGCTTATTAATAGATTGAAAGCTTGTTAAACAGAAATTGTAGATATTACAATTCTGATTTTACAAATGAAAAAACTGAGGCTCAAAGAATTACAATGAAATGTCCTAGGTCACAGTTAGTAAGTATCAGAGACCAGATCTGATCCCAGGTCTTCAAGAATCCAAGTCCAGAACTCTATCCAATTTGCCATGAAGATAATTTTAATAGATGTATCCTTTTGAAAATGTTACTTGTCATGTAGAATAGAGGACTGGCCAATGAGGGCTCAATCCTCAGAGCATGCTCAGATTTTACCTTCCTAATTGGCTAGACAGAACAGATTTAATTACTCCCCATTCGATTCTAATCCAATACCTGGAATTCTGGGAGCCCTTTTCATCAATGACTTAGAGTTTGCTATTGTGTGATGATGTGACATCTTCTAATTGACTGTAGAAGAAGGAAAATCAATGGACCAGGAGGGGCCAAGCCAGAACCAAGCTGGCCTACATAAAGGTCTGCCCAATAATCTCTTGAGCTGTCTTGCTTCCTGGCTGTAAATGAGAAGAAAACTGGTATGAGTGACTGGGTAGGGGAGCAATGATCTCCCATCCTGCCGCTACGCATCCAAGAGTGCACACCCCTTCTTTTTGGTTTGTGTTTACTCTTCCTAGACCTTAGGCAAATGAGTATCCAGAGGTGGAACTGTCCAGGCATTGGTGAGTTCAGTAGAAATCTTCCAACAGTAAGACTCAGTGGCAGAGACCATTAGACGCAGTGGCAGTGATCATCAGCATAGTAGTGGTTGGAAACACAGGATGAACTTGCATGAGATGCATAAAGCTTTGAGGACTGGGGTGGCTTTGGAGACCAGGACCTGTCCTTAAAGAGGACATTATCAGCTAGGGACTATAGAAAGATGCCATCAGAATATCCTCAGAATGGAGGAAAAGTTACATTTTAGATGTAATTTTGTAAGAACTTCATGAAGGTAGAGACTCCTCAGACCAGAAGTCTTGAGGTACCTCTTCTCTCCACATGTTTTCTACATATGTGTCTTATTATATTTTTATTTTAAATTAAAACACATTCTTCCCAAAGACCCTGTGTATGTAATGAGAGTGTGGGCCCTCAGATTGAAGAGAATATTTAGGTAACATTGTTCTTGCTTTTCCTTCTCAGTAAATCTCTTTTCTAAAAGCTAATGGAATTCCACTGATTGCTAATGGGCAGCATACTAGTGGAGGGAGGTTCAGGAGTCATAGTACTAGAAACCTCAACCCTTTGTGTTACCCCTAGACCCTTAGGGCAAAAGTGCTAGGACCCAACCTGTAAGTTAGAGAGGAAAAAGAGCTAGCTCAAAGGGGTGGTAACAGAAATTAAGTGTTCACCACTGTTTAGAATTGGAGCATTATTCATTAGTGTGTTGCTGGGTTTTTTTTTCACAAAGACCTTGTCATAGCAGAGATTTTATCAAGGATTCTCAAAGGTTACACTGGTGGAGAAGAAATTCTGATTGATTCTACCAAGCATCAGGCCAGTTAAATTTAGAGAAACTTAACACCAACTTGGCTTCAAGGGGATCAATATGAAGACCATCTATCAAATCAAAGAGGGTAGAAATGGGGGCTACTAGTGGAAATATTCTAGTTTCAAATTAAGGTTTAATAGAAGGGAAAGCTTCCTAAGCACTAGCACCATCCCAAAGTAGACTAGGCTGCCTTTAGAGGGGGGTAGGCTCCCCCTCCCAGGAGGGCATCAAGCAGAGGCTGCAAGACCACCACCAGGTGTGTTCTAGGGGGCTTCACTTTCATGTAAAGGTTAACCAAGATAACCTGTCTTCCAACTCTGAGAGTCTTCCATTATAGCTCATTTACATTCTATACAAAAGAGATATTTTTTAAGGTATTTAGCAGTGATGGGGACACACACAGTCATTGCTAGATAAATATATATTCCCTTCCCTCTTCTCCCCATTCCATTTCATTCCATTCTATTCAACAATCATTTATTAAATGCCTACTGTATATGTCCCTGGGCAGCTAGGTGGCACAGTGGATAGAGTACCTGGCCCAGAATCAGGAAGACTCATTTTTGTGACTTCAAATACAGTCTCAGATACTTCATAGCTGTGTGACCCTGGATAAGTCACTTCACCCTGTTTGCCTCGATTGCCTTATCTGTAAAATGAACTGGAGAAGGAAATGACAAACCACTTTAGCATCTTTGCCAAGAAAACCCCAAATAGGGGACACAAAGAGTTGGACATGAATGAAAAGAGTCAACGACAAATGTATGCCCTGGGCATCCTGCCAGGCACTGGGAATACAAAGGCAAAAATGAACTTCAAAGACCTTATATTCTTTTTGGGTGGGAGGAGACTAAATGATATGTATGCAAAAAAAGTGAGACAATATATACAAAGTACTTTGGGAAAAGAAAGAAAGAATACCAACAACTGATTTCAGTCCAGGTCAATGGAGGAAGGATCCTCTGTGAAGAAATTCACAGCCCTCTCCAATCTAGAAAGCACCTAACATGCATCATCTCATGAACTCTTTGAGGTAAGTAGGGTAGATATTGCAGCCAACATCTTCCAGGTGAGGAAAATGAGGCTCAGAGAAGTTGTGATTTTGATAAGACATGGCTAGGAAATGGCAAAAAAAGCAGGACTCAAACTTGGATCTTCTAATATCCAGTCCACTGGGCTCTTCCTTACCACACAATGGCTCTCACATGATTTCCTTTTATTAATCAGAAATGTAGCTGAATGGACCACCTAGAGACCTCATCACTGAATAACATAGCAACCCAGAAGAGAGGCAGCTAGCCCAACGGGGAAGAAGACTATACTATATTCAGAGTCAATGAATGCACACATCTGCGCTGTATTTGGAATGGGGGCACTTGATCTTAAACCACAGTGGTGTTGCCTGTCTGACCCTGACCAGGTCCCTTAAGCCTCTCTGGACTGCAGTTTCCTCATCTGCTAGTGAGAGGGTTGGCCTAGGGGTCCTCCAACATCTCTCCCAGCTTAAACCCTGTGATAAATGAAGAATTGCATGGGGAAGGAGGGTGAAGCGGGGGTTCTTAACCTGAGGTCCAAGAACTTGTTTTTTAAAAAATATCTCCATTACTGCATTTCAATATAGTTGGTTTCCTTTGTGATTCCACGAATTTTATGCATTTCAAAACCTGATTCAGAAAAGGAACCCACAGACTTCACCAGCTTGCCTGCTGACAAGGGTTCATGACCCCCCCATAAAGGTCACTATGGTGAGAAAAATAGGTGGTTTGATCACATATCAAAAGTGAATAATAACCAATGGACATCCTGAGCACCCCATTGGTATGTAGGCCTTATTATTATTAATAGCAAACTTTTATATAAATATATTTTAAAATATTTATTTATTTATAGAAGTATACTTTAAGGTTTGCAAAGTGCTTTGAAAATACCTTCAGTGGTCCTCACAACAGCTCTGAGGGATAAGTATTATAATGCTGATTTTATAGATGAGGAAACTGAGGGCAGAGGAGGTAAGTGACTTGCCCAGGGTCACATAACTAGTATTAAGTGTCTGAGGCTTAATTTGAATTCAGATCTTCCAGACTCCAAAGTCCACCAGTCTTTACACTATGCCACCAACTACCTCTTTTACAATCCTTTTAATAAGGAAAATCAAGCAAATGAAAAGATGATCCTAGCATGTCACCCATAGTAGATTTATGGAAGGATAGGAAGAAGAATCATATGGGGCAGGGATGTGAATGGGTTGCATTCTGCTTCTTTGGAGAGAGGAAACCACATTGATGGGATCACAAATGCAGCGCCATGTTAGAGCGTGCATCAGGAATAATCCTGGTATGGCAGCCAGGGTCCTGCAATTCACTCATTCACTGACTGACTGAGGGACTCGTAAATGTTTAGTGAGCACTCATGATGGGCTAGTCTCTGTACTGGACACAGTGGACAACAGAATAAGGTAAAGATGGCTCAAATTACCATGAATTAGCAGTGGGAATGGAGACAAGGAGAAATTACAGGCATAGAAGAGACGTGACTCAGTGACTGATTGGTAAGGTTTCAAAGGTGACACTGTGGTCCCTACCCTTATGGAATTTACAGTCTAGTAGGGGATATAAGACATGTACATAAATAACCCTAATGCCAGGTAGAATTTGAAAGTGCAGGAAGAGACATACAAATTACTCTGGCATTTCAGAGGAGGGAGAAGGTAGTTCCTGCTGGGGGGCATCAAAGAAAGCTCCATGGGAGAGATGGCATTTGGACTGCACTTTGAAGGACAGGCAGAGATATTGAGGGGGGAAGGCATTCCTGGCCAAAGGAACATCATGAGCAAAGGTTTTTGGAGGTACAGAAAACATAGGCATCTTCAGGAAAGAGTGTAGCATCTTGTTTGACTAGACTAGTTGGGGTATATAATGGAAGACAAGACTGTAAAGACAGATTGGGAACCAATCAGTCAGTCAGCAAGCATTTATTAAACACCTACTATGTGCCAGACCCTGTGCTAAGAATGAACAAACAAGAAAATGAAAGAAAGCACATTTTATTGAGTCCATGCTACATGACCCAACACTGTGTCAATACTGGGGATACAAATACATAAGTCAGCACAGTCTTTGTCCTCAAGTCACTTAGATTTAATGTAGACAGAGACCATATCTAATCGATTTAGAGCTAGCAGAGACCTCCAAAACCATCTGATCCATTTAATAGATGAGAATATCTGAGCCCAGAGAAGTTACATGACTTCCCCATGGTCATAGCTGGTAAGGGTTTGAGGAGAGATTTCACCTGAGATCTTCTTCACTCAAAGGTCAACACTCTATTCCCTACGCTGCCAAGGTGGGTTTTGTTTAGAGAAATAACAAGGCCAAATAGTAGATAACCAGTTGTCAAAGGACAGCTGATTATTGTGTTCTTTCCAGGAACAGCAGTGCTGATTTGATTACCACCTCCAAAGCTAGAGACGGAAAGGACTGGAGGAGGAGAGCCGGCACTCAGCATGGCATGGCTCAGGCAAGAAACTGAGTGTTGGGTTGGGAGTCTGGAGTACAGGAGCAGGGCACAAAGGTGGCTGATAGGCATGGAATAAACCAAACAATCAATCAACAAGCAACAAGCATTTATGAGGTTGTCCTAGGCCCTTTGGTGCTCACGCTACAAATACAAACCAAAGGACCTCCGTGGAAGGCATTCAATGCCAAATAAGGGAGTTTGGACTTAATTCAAGAGGCAATAGGAAGCCATTGAAAATTTTGAAATGAGTAGTAGCAGAATAAAAACAGTAAGTTAGGAAGACAAACTAAGCTGTTCTCCTCTCATAGTCTAATATAGCGCCTCATCTTAGTTCGAAAGTGGGAATGGCCTCTTAATGGTCCATGTTAATGGAATCCAAGTTGCAGCAGGTTCTATCAAACCACAGTGTGTACTAGTATGGATGAGCAGCTTAAAAGTCTTAGAGAACTGAGCTGCCTCAGACATTGAGAGATATGGAACTTGTCCAGACTCACCAAGCCAGTATCAGAGGTAGGACTTGAGACAGGGTCTTTCTACCTTTGAGGCTGCTTGCTTTCCACTACACCCCATGTTATAATTATTTTTCTAGACTCTCTGTCTTCATCTCATAGGAAGTTTATGTAAATTCCACAAAAAAGACTTTTGGTAGTTCAGACTACAATTTACTGCAATGGAAAGGGAAGGAGGAGAAACCAAGAAAGTAAGAGAGGGACAAGGTGAGACAGAGAGAAAGAAAGATGACAAAGAGTGTCTGAGCTACAGGACCTCGTGGCTCACAACCTGGCATGATCTGCTCATCTGACTTGCCCCTGTTGCCATAACATTTGTATATCATCCCCAGACCAGCCTGTGTCGGAGAGAGCTGCTGACTGGTCTCCAACGCCTGCCCTTCACCGCCGTGCTTACGTCATGATTCATAGACTCTCCCAGCTCTTTCTGACTGCCTGCAATTACATGTGACAAATGATTCTTCCGTGTCCTGTCGGCTTTACCTTTTCAAAACGTTTCCAAGATAAGTCATCTCGTGTATACTGGACTGTCTTCGGAACAGTAAATCCAGGGATAAGAAGGAACTGGCCCTGGGGACTCCACTGAGGGTGCAAAAACCCTGAAAAGCTCTGTGTGATGAAGGAGACCCTCAGTGGAGCAGACTGCAAGAAACATGGAATTGGCATCAGATTGACGAGGATGGCAAAAGACAGAAGTGCTCAATGTTGGAGAGGCTGGGGGAAGACAGGCTCCCTAATACATTCTAGGTGGAGTTGTCCATTGCTTCAACTTTCTGGAAAACAATTGAAATTAACTAAAAAATTTATTGCAGTCTATATACCTACGTAGATAGCGGTAACACTATCAATTAATCGGAAAGCACTTATTAAGCCCCTGCTCTGTGCCAGGCTGCCAGGAGCTAGTGATTAGAAGACAAAATGGAAACATTTCCTACCTTCAAGGAGCATCAGCAGGAACATGCATAGATATTTATCAAATATGAAGAAAATAAATGAAGGTGTCAGAACTGGTGGGCATAAACCCTTAACAACAACAACAACAAAATGAAAAAGAATGACTGGTACTTTAAGATTTGCAAAGTGTTTTATACATACATATGTACATGTAACATACATACATGTGTGTATGGTGAGATTACATCTACTATGTATGATATGTGAGTATATACACATATCATATGCATACATATATGCATATGCACATGTGTGTATAAATTTGATTCTCATACCCTGGGAAGTATGCACCATTATTACCCCATTTTACTAATGAGGAAAATGAGGCTTGGAGAGATTAATTGACTAAGTGCCATATAGCTGGTGAGGGTGGGAGGAGATATTCCAACCCAGGTTTTCCTGACTCAGAGTTTAGTGATCCATCTACGGAACCACCTAGCTATCAAGGTCACCAAAGACGAAAGAAAAGGTACCAAAGATACAAAGATATAGGGCCAGCTAGGTGGCACAGTGTATGGAGTGCCAGGCCTGGAGTCAGAAAGAATCCACTTTCTGTTCAAATCTGGCCTCAGATAATTATTAGCTATGTGACCTTGGGCAAGTCACTTAACCCTGTTTGCCTCAGTTCCTCATCTGTAAAATAAGCTAGAGGAGGAAATGGCAAACAATTGCAATATATCTGCCAAGAAAACCCCAAATGGGGTCATCAAGAGTCAAGACACAACTGAACAACAACAAATGCAAAGTTATTTAGATCCGTACCTTTTGTAATACCAAAGAACTGATAGGAAAATAGGTGCTCGTTGTTTAGAGACTGGGCTGAACACATCGTGGCAAACAAAAATAATGCAATTTCATTGCACCTTAAGATAAAATGAACCTGATGAATCCAGGGAATCTTGGGAAGATTCATATGAACAGGTACAGAGTAAAGCAAGGGAGAATAGGGGAACAATTTCTAATCAGTGATCACCGCAACCAAAAGGAAAAAGAGAATCCAGTCACCTCCCTGCCATGATGAGGCATCAGAGGAGGACTTCATTGGAAGTGCAAAGAGGAAGCCCTCCATCAATGTTCCTAATGATGCATAATTAGCAACGGGCATGACTAGGATGTAAGATTCTTGAAATAATTCAGTCTCCTTTATTATTATCTTAATAATAATTCACCATCTTTTTAAAAGACAGTGGCAACAGCACTGGATTTGGAGTAAGAGGAAATGGAGTTAAGTCATAGTTTGTTTTTTACTTTTCCCCTTCTCTGAGCCTCAGTTTTCACAGCAGTAAAATGATTAGAAAATCCCTAAGGTCCTTCCAATTCTAATTCCTGTATTAATGCATGCTACAGTCACTGTTCATAAGCTAATGTCCAACATTCTCCAATCAACAAATATTTAATATTAATTACTTAGCAAACTGCAAAAAACAAACCCAACAACTATACCTCTGCTCTTCCCTTTCTAGCATGAAACATTTGATTTCAAGATTCCATTATAAAAGATATAATTGTTACACCAAAGTGTGTTTTTTCTCAACTATGTGACATGTCAAATGCTGTATCGTAACATAGCTTTGTTCAAAGGAATACATTGCTGGAAATCACATGCCCAAACTGAGTGACTGAGGGATGAAACAGCATCACTGAGTCCTGGATAGTACTTCAGGAACCATTCGATTCAGCTCTGGTCTTTTCATCAAGAATGCTTGAAAGTCCTCTATTTCACTGAATGATCATTTTTTCCCTTGAAGTATTATATTCAATTTTGCTGGGTAGCATTCTTCTCCTCATTGACTTTTTGGGCCTCTTTTGCCAATTGAGTTAGCCTATTTTTAAAGGTGTTATTTTCTACAGCATTTTTTTGGGTCTCCTTTAGCAAGGTGTTGACTTGCTTTTCATGGTTTTCTTGCATTGCTCTCATTTCTTTTCCCAGCTTTTCCTCCATCTCCCTTACTTGATTTTCAAAATCCTTTTTGAGCTCTTCCATGGCCTGAGACCATTGCATATTTATTTTGGAAGTTTTAGATGCAGAAGCCTTGACTTTTAGGTCTCCCTCTGATGGTAAGCATTGTTTTTCCTCATCTGAAAGGATGGAAGAAAATACCTGTTCACCAGTCAAGTAGCCTTCTGCAGTCTTATTTATTTTTTCTCCCATTTTGGGGCATTTTCCCAGCCAGTTACTTGACTTTTGAGTCCTTTGTCAAGAGGAGGGTATACTCTGGGGACCTATAAGTTCTCAGTTCCTCCAAGGTGGCACAATCAAGGGAGAGAAGTTTACTCCTCTCCTGGCCTGCACTCTGGTCTGGGAACTACTGTAAGCTTTTCTGCCCAGGATCTTTGAAGCTGTCTTTGGAATTTGTGGGTTGAGCAATCTGGGAACTGCAGCTGCTGCTGGGGATTCCACCCCCGAGGTCTCCTCTGGTTCTGTTCCTGCTGATGCTGCATGGCCAAGGCTGGGCTCTGCTCCAAGACCAATGCGTTACAGCTTTTCTCCCCAGAATCTGTGAGTGGGGTTCCCTCTCCACAACCACCTCCAGCTCCACCATTCCAACACACTCCTCCTCATTCCAGGGCCACCACTCAGGGATGAGATCCAGAGCAGCTGCATGATTCTTCTAGTGGTTTTGGGCTGAGGGCTCCTAAAATGGATGCTGTGCCTCAGGAACTGCTGCCGCCCTGGGGCCACCTGGGCCAGACCACATTCCCTTCTCATGCAGGTGAAAGAGCTTTCTTACTGACCTTTGAAGCTGTCTTTGGTGTTTGTGGGTTGAGTAATCTGGGAACTGTAGCTGCTGCCAGGGATTCCATGCACCCTTGTGGCCAAGGCTGGGCTGTGCTCAGAGGGCTGCACTCCACTACAAGTCTGGTGTGATTTCTATCCGCCTTCCAGGCTATCTGGAAATATCTTTCACTCAGTCATTTTGTGGCTTCTGCTGCTCTAGAATTTGTTTAGGGTCATTTTTTACAGGTATTTTATGGGTGGAGAACTAGAGTAGGTGCATCTTTCTACTCTGCCATCTTGGCTCCACCCCTCCACATCATGGAGTTTTGGCATTAGGTTGGCCATAGGGTGATGAACTGGGGGAATGGTGACAACTTTAAAATTTCCAAAAGGGCTGCTATCTACATCTGTAGAGGGAACACACACTATGAAATCACAGGTGAGAAGTATTAAAGTATTGGGGAAGGAACTTAGTGCTTTGCATGTAACAGGAACTATAAAAATACTTATTGATTGACTGGCTGACTGATTAAGCCAGCCAAAAGATCCACAGACCCTACAGAAATGTTCACTTGGTGCCACTACCCTGATTCACAAAAGGTCATCCATTGGAACCTGAGGAATAGCTTTGTATAATAAGCATTTCTTAAGTACTTACTATGTGCCAGGGATTGTGTTAACACAGTGCCTGCCCTCAAGGTAGTGAAATTCGAATAGTAGGCAAGAAGCACGTTTTATACAAGCCAAAAGAAAGCCAGTTCCCTACCATTTTAATGGAGGAGGCAGCATGCCCCAAACCCCAAAGGTATATATGGTGCAGATGGAAGGTAATCTCATGCTGGCACTAAGGTGGAGCAGGAAAAGAAGAAAGAAGGATTTGTGCTGAGTCTTAAAGAAAGCCAGGAGGCAAGAAGGGAAAGTACTCCAGGAATGAGGTCATTTGGTGCAAAGGATGAGTGGAATAGCACTGTGTGAGGTACCAACAGCACAGCCAGGCAGCCAGAAGTCCTAGGTCAGATAATTTGGGAGAGAAGTCAAGCGGGAGATTGGGAAAACAGGAAGGGTCAGGTCATGAGGATCTTCCTTCCTGGAAAAGAGAAGACTTTGAAGGATAGGACAGCTCCCATTCCATACCTACAGGACTAGCACGTGGGAGTTCACCTGATATGCTTGGGCACAGAGGGCAGACCCATGAGGCATAGTGGAAGTTGGCCTGCATTATCCGAAAGGGGAATGGGCTGTTTTGGGTGGCCCCGACACAGACATAAGTGACCACTCAGTCGCTATGATGTAACCAGACTTCTCGCTTGGGTACTGGTGGGCCAAATAAGCCGAGAGGAGCCTTCCCACTCTGAGAATTCTGTGATTCATTGTAATGAGATTTTACCTGCAGTGCCTTCCAGAACCCTCAAAAGGCTTTGCAGACATGATCTCATTAATTCTGTAGACAGAGATGGGTGGCAGGTGGCAGACATCATTACAGGTGGCCAGAGGCATAAGTAATATCAATAGCCAGCTAGGAGCAGGAATCATGTCATGATGGACTTCCTGAAACTACCCCCTGTATACATAATAAAAGTACCTAACACTTATATGGTATTTTAAGGTTTGCAAAGCACTTAATATGTTTTGTACTTGTTTGATCCTCATAATAACCCTCTGAGGGAGATGCCAATATTCTCTCCATTTTTCTGATGTCAAAACTGAGTCAGCAGAGGTAAAGTGACTCACCCAGGGTCACCCAGTCTGTAAGAGTCTGAAGCTGGATTTGAACTCCTGCTTTTCTGATTTCAAGTCCAGTGCTCTAAGCACTGAGGCACCTCGCTGAGTCTATTCATCTGCATGGGGGCTCCCTTATGACAGACTTCCAATACTCAGGCATTGCCTCCATTGCCACATACAGGATCTACATCATGAATTCTACATGGCGAGGCCCTATTGGCAGAAGCTTTCTCTAACATCCTCCCTTCTTGCTAGGTGTCTCAATGGATAGAGTGCTGAACCTGAGTTCCAATCCAACCTCATATGCTTACTAAATACATGGCCCCAAGAAAGTCATTTATCCTCTCTCAGCTTCAGTTTCCACATCTGTAAAATGTGCATAATAGTGGCATCTACTTCCCAGGACAGTAAAGAGGACAAAAGGAGATCGTTTGTGAAAAGCACTTTGCAAACCTTAAGGTGCCATATAAATTCTAGTTACCATGGTTGCTGTAGTTGCTACTGCTGTTGCCAATTGGCTATTGGCAAATTCCTCCTAGGTTACTAACTCATAAATAACCTGTAAGGACCCTCACATAATCACAGGCTCTTCTATGGTGGAAGACTGACTTGTCCTGTTCAGCCCCATTTGCATTTAACTTGGGTAGATCCTACCTACAAGAAGTTGAGAGTGTTTGACTTGCAGGTGACACATGTCAATCAGTCAGTCAGTCAACAAGCATGGACTCACTGGAAAGGCCCATCAGAATCCAAAAAAAGAGTTTGATCTTCAAAGATCAACTTTTAAGGTTGCAGGGAAATTTTTCCTTTTGCAAAAAGCAAGAGGAAATTAGCTTCATTTTTAAAAACTTCCCCAGGTTTTTTCTATAAGATCTCTTACCTAGAACATTGGGCTGAGGCTAATGGGATGAAAATTTTATTGGAATAAAAATAAAGTCTTAGACTTAGACTCCAAAATCAAATTCAAAGGTAGAATGAATGAAAGAAAATGCATTTATTAAGAGTTTACTATGTGTAAAGCATTTTAAGGACTGGGGATACAAATAGATAATACAGTCCCTATTCTCTAGAGCACCTTCTAATGGAGATCTAAACACAGAAAGGCAGTTTTCCTTATGTTCAGAGGAAATCTCATTATAAAGATCTGTACCAGTTCTTTTCTAAAAGACTTGTCTACCCATGAGTAGCATTTCCTATATTTGTAAAGTTATCTTTCTAAACCGAAGCATTTGACTTCATCCCTATGAATGTAAATATATTCTGGCTTGTCACGGATCCAGAATCTGTCCTCCAAAGAGCTTAGCCATTCCTCCCAGCTTTGTATCCTCTCCAAAGTTAGTAAGTGTGCTATCTCAGCTGGGGCTCATCTAGTCTCACCCCTTCCATTCTACAGATGAAGAGCATGGATTCCAGAGAAATTGACTTGCCCAAAGTCACATGGGTGGTAAGTTCTGTAGCTAGGCTTGAAACCTAGGTCTCCTGGTTTCAAATTCAGTACTCTTGGTCAAGGGAAAATTCCGGAGAAGTTTCCACTGGAGATTTCCAAGTTAATATCAACCAATTAATGACTACTTTGGGATTCTGGTCATTCAACCAATTCCAGTTCCACCTAATGACACTCGAATTGCTCTGTAGACAATAGGGCTAAATACAAGTTTGTTGAGTGCAATGGAATCCTAGCATTTGCCCCACGTATTATCTGCAAGGGCAGCATGAGAGATTTTCTCAAACGCCCTCCTGAAAGCTAGGTACATCCCATTCTTGCTATCTTAGTCTTCCTATGTAGTGGCCCATTTCTAAACCTCTCCAATCCCAGTATGCTCTCTCCAGCAGCTGAACATAACTGTCTCTATCTAGTGTATCTCTCTGGACAAAGCAGATGAGTCAGGTGTCCTTCCTGGCCCTAGAAAAGTTTTCAGGAACCAGAAGGACAACAGGGAAGTAGAACTGTGAATACCTGAGCTCCAGTCTAGTCTTTCTATGTCTTTGGCCAAGCCTCTCTGGTCCTCAGTGTGTGAAGTGAAAGGGTTGAACTAGGAAGCATGAGTGAATATTACAAAGAGACAAATCTAGGTTCAATGTAAGAAAACACTTCCTAACAGTGAGAGGCACTTGACTCAGGAGGTAGAGAGGTTCCCTTCCTGGGAGGTCTTTAAGCAAATCTGAGTCACCACTTGTCAGTTTCATTGTAGAGGGGACTCGATTCTTGCTCAGGTGTGAATGGGTCTAGAGAGCCTATGGGATCCCCTTCTGCTCTGAGAGTCTGTAATTCTGCTATGATGCTGTAAGAAATGAGGAAAGAAAAGGGATTCAGAGAAGCCTAAGATTTATATGAACTGGTCCAAAATGAAGTGATCAGAACTAGGAGAACAATTCAAACAGCAACAGCAACATGATGAAGACAAACAGGGCAGCTAGGTGATGCAATGGACAGAACACTGGGTCAGGAAGACTCATCTTCATGTGTTCAAATCCAGCCTCAGACACTTACTAGGTGTGTGACCTTGGACAAGTCACTTTGTTTGCCTAAGTTTCCTCATCTGGCAAAATGAGTCAGAGAAGGAAATGGCAAGCCACTACGGTGTCTCTGCCAAGAAAACCTCAAATGGAGTAACAGTTAGAAAGACTGAAATGACTGAACATCAACAACAAAGACAAGTATGAAAGATTTACACACTCTGATTAATATAATGGCCAAGTATGATTCTACAGGAGCAATGATGGAACATGCCACCCATCTCTGGACAGAGATAATATACTCAAGATACAGATGAAACATATATTTTGGACCTGATCAATGCTGAAATTTATTTTGCTCTACTATGCATATTTATTATGAGGGTTTTAATTTTTCATTTTTCCAATGAGAGTGGAGGAGGTAGAAGAAAAAGAGGATGATTTTTAATTGAAACAAATCATTGAATTTTTTTAAAGAGAGAGAGATTCTACAGTTTTATGATGGATGGTCTCTGAGGTTACTTTTAACGACCCATGATCCTCTAACCTGTGGGAGAGGAGGAAAATCCCATAATGTCTTTAGATCTTAGTTTCCTCCTCTGAAAAAAGTGGAGGGGGAAGGGCTTGGACTACCTGGTACACAAGACTTTTTCTCTTCTCCTAGTGCTAGCTCCTTGAAATTTCTTGGTATTACTTTCCTAATAATTGATATGTATTTGCTGGTGTGCATGTTTACCCCTTAGTAGTATATAAACTCCTTGAGGCCAGGCACTGATTTACTCTTGTCTTTGCATCCCCAGCATCTAGTACAGTACCTGGCACATAGTAGGTGCTTAGTCAAGGTTTATTTAATTGAATTGAATGTAGTATAGGATCATCGATCTTGAGCTAGAAAGGACCTCAGAAATCTCCAAATTAGTTCAACTCTCTTTTTACTGAGACAAAAACAACCATACATCAGTGTACCCTCAAAATCCTCATGGCAAATATAATCACAAAATCTCAGAATCAGAAAGGACCTCAGCAGTTCAATGCATCTGTTAAAGGAATCCCCACCATAATATCCCAGGCAAGTGGTCACCAGCATTTGTCATATCCCAGGGCTTAGCTTAGTACCTGGCACATAGTAGGTACTTAATAAATGTTTATTGATTGGGTTCTACTTGAATACTTCTCTAGGGAAAAGTTATCACATCAGTAAAAGTCAGACATGGGATTTGAAATCAGGTCCTGGGACTCCAGATTCAAGATACTTTCCATACAAACTTTCCAGCTGTAGACTATAAGTTCCATGGAGGCAAGAGCTATGTCAGTCAAATATGGTATCCCAGTATTAAGCATAGTGCTTAACACATAGTAGGTGCTAAAGTTGTATTTGCTGAATGAATGAATGAATGGAGATTCCCATATATGTTGCCAGTCCATATCACCATCTTACCAGATCACCTCCTTTTCCCCTTGCTTTTATTTGCTCCATGTTACAAAGTCATCAGCAATAGTCTAGCACTCAACTGGAGATGGCAAAACCAGGGACAGACCTCTTTTTCCTTGGCTCCCCTGCACCAGCACATTTCATGTTCATACATGGGAACTGGCCTGCTTCTCTCCTGTGCCCATCTGTTTGGAGGGCAGAGTGCCTGCTTGCAAGTTGGTTAGCTCCTTGGCACAGGATAGGGACACCAGACAATGAAAGAGGTTTACATGGGCAGCCTGTGTTACACAGTGGGAACATCTGCCCTGTAGGAAGTGTCTCCTCTCAGCTAGCCAGGGTACCACATGTCCCTCTCTCAATTGTTTTCACCTGTTGACATGTGGGAGCCAAAAACATTTTTTTTAATCTAAAGAATATTTACAAGAGTGGAGAAAGATGTTACCACACCAAGAGGTCCTCTATAAACCACCCAGGTGTCCATGGCAAAACTTGGCTAGTGGGCATCTTCCAGGCAGACAGCTTTCTGTTGAGCAGCAGAGGACAGCAGGGACCAAAAAAAAAAATGAGAATCACTCGCTCCTGAATCAAACATGTACCAATGCCAAGCCATGGTGGCCACGCCAATGGGCAGGACTCCATGAGGGCCCGCCAGTGAGACTCATCCTCTTTCATTTAAGATGAAAATAAACATTTTCTTTCCAGTCTGTTAAGGAAAACAAAAAATCAACACCTGGTGGTCTGGGACAGGAGGAAGGATGTCCTTCCACAGAAGAGGGAGGGCTTCTGTCAGAGCTCTGTCTCCCCATGGGGACAGACACACAAAGCCACTTAGTGCAATGGCGTGGCCTCCTGGAGAGACAAAGTTTCAGAGGATGGAATGAGCCAATGCATAGGATTTGGGCACAAAACAAGCTCTTTCAATGGCTTTATGAATAAGCCATGGAAATCCTGCATGGGGAATCAACTGTACCAGAACATGGCAGCACCTTTTGGAAAAGATCAGAACAGTGTATACTCTTGAATTCCCACAAATTATTGGATTCTACATGTCCTTCATCACCCCACCCTGCCAGATAAAGAAAAAGAAAAAAATTATGAGGGAGAATTGAAGGGGAATGGAAATGGGAAAAATAAAATGTGATGGTCCGATAGAAGAATAATCCTGACTGGCATTTACACCATGCTTAAAGCTTTGCAAAGATGAAACAATTTACCTTTATTATCTCCTTTGAGCCTCATAGTGCCTCTGACATGAAAGAGCTGTAGGTGTGAGTAGCCCCATTTTACAGATGAAGAAATAGACCTGGAGTCGTGAAATGACTTCAGTCAACATTTATTAAGTACCTACTGTGTGCAAGACACTGGGAATATAAAAACAAAAATATGATTCCTGCCTTTAAGATGCTTATTACTCTACATCTATATGGACAACCAAATCAATACAAAATACTTTTAGACAGAATAAATATCTATTACATTATGCCTATATGTGTATATATCACATATCTATATAAATAAATGCAAAATATTCATATGAAAAATATGTACTAATTACATAATACTAAATACTACATACTATACTATATTAATAAGAATAAATACATAGAATAGTACACGTTAATAAATATGTACTATAATATACATAATTGTACATGTTAATAAAATATGGTACTAAATGTACTATATATTATATAAATACGATAAAAAAGTGCATACTATATGTACTACTAATAACACTAAAACATACGCTAAAATTATGTACAAACTGTTTCTATATAAAAACAGAAGATTTAGAAGGAAGATATATAACACTTTATATCAAATACAAAATATACGTAATATATACTATTTAGATACAAAATGTTTATAGACAAAATAAATACAAATTGCTGAGAGGAAACAAGGAGGAGGAAACCAAGAAAAGCTTCATGGAGGAGGCATTGCCTGAGCTGAGCCTAGAAGGACGCTAGGCATTCTAAGAGATGGAGGGGAAGGGCATTCCAGGCATGAACGACAGCTTGGGCAAAGGCTTGGTGGAGCATCATATATGGGGAAGAGCAGCTGGCTCAATTCACCGTAGTTATGTAGACCGATCAGCATGGAAAGGTTACCTGAATCTTAGACAAGTGAATACCAAGCCATTTCAAGACAGAGGGGGGCATTAACCACCAGGGGTCTCAGGAAAGGCCTCCTATAGGGAGTAATATCTGAACTGAGCCTGAAAGGAAGCCAAGGATTCTGTGATCGGGAGGTAAGGCAGAAGTGAATCCCAGTCTAACTCAATTCAATTTAGTTCAATGAGCATTTATCCTCTTTACGCTAGATACTAACATAGCGGACTGGGTGTGCAAAGGCAAGAGGAATTCTAGAATGTCGTGGTTGGAAGGGACATCTGAGGCCATCACCATCAAGCAATCCAATCTACATCATTCTTGATGAGTCACCAAAAGCTGTAGGGTTAGGGGTGGGAAGTGGGGAGGGAGGTTGAGTACTTACTATGTGCCTACCTTTCTCTATTGAATTATCAAGAGCTATGGAAGATACTCAAAAAGCATGAAATGTGGCCCCCTGGCATTCAGGAGTTAAAATATCTTTAGAGAGCCAAGAATTAGAACCATTTAGAGAACAATCCAAAGTGGTTACTATATGATCTATCCAAATTGTATGGTATGGTCCACACAGACCATAGAGAACAGTGGAACCAATTAAAGCAAATAGAATTTTCAAATTCTATTTGGAAATATAATTTGTGGGGAAGAGAAAGAATTTAGGAAGTATTACCAATAAGTAGGAAAATAGGAAACAAAAGGAGAGAAATAGGAATGTGTATGGCATGTGGGGGGATGGTGGCAGGTAAAAACAATAGCCTGAAGAAGAGTTGATCCAATTCAGTAAACATTTATTAAGTACCTACTATGTGTTGAGCTCTGTGCTAATCATTAGGGAGACAGAAAAAGATAAAAGATAGTCTCTGTCCCCAAGGAGGTCACAATCTAACAAGGAAGGCAACATGCAATGAAATATGTGCAAATAAGCTATGTGTAAGAAAAAATAAGAAACAATTAAAAGAGGGAAGGTATTAGAATTAAGAAGAGTCAAAAAGAACTTCCTGTAGAAAATGGGATTTTTATTTGGCACCTAAAGGAAGCCAGTAGGCAAAGAGAAGAAGAGAGAGCATTCCAGACATGGGGAACAGCCAGAGAAAATGCCTGGAACCAAAAGATGGAGTGCCTTGGAAGTCAGTGTTACTGGATCAAAGATTACATGTCGGGTTAAGATGTAAGAAGACTGGCAAGGTAAGAGGGATGGAGGTCATGAAGGACTTTGTCCTGTCCTCTGCCCACTTCTTTGTATCCTTTATATTATCTAACTTGGTGATTTCATCAGCTCCCAAAGATTTAATGATCATCGCTGTGTTGATGATTCTCAAATCTACCTCTCCTTCCCTAACCCCTCCACTGACTTCCAATCTCATATGTCCAATAGCCTATTAAGCATCTTGAACTAGATGTCCCATACATATCTTCACCTCAACAGGTCCAAAACTGAACTCATTATCTTTAACTCCAAACCTCTCCCCCCTTCCAAAATTCCCCTATTGCCATCAAGGGAAGTGCATACCTTCCAGGTACTGGGCTTACAACCTGGATGTCCTCCTCAGCTCCTCACTCTGTCTCAATTCCTAGTCAATCTCTTGCCATGTCCTGTTGATTTTACCTTCTCACCATTTCTTCTCTCCACTGATGCCACCACCACCCTGGTCCACCCCTTTTCATCTCCCCTCTATACTATTGTGATAGACTTCAGGTTGGTCTTCTTCAGATCTCCTCTTTCCAATCCAGCCTCCACTTATCTGTTGCATGAATCTTCCTAAAGTGCGGATTTCATCATACCACTCTCCACAACCCAACTATATTTAATAAACTCCAGTGTCTTCCCATTCCCTCCAAGATCAAATATAAAATCCTCTGTTTGGCTTTTAAAGTCCCTTAGAACCACCCTCAGGCTTCTGACACAGTCCTCTCTCCACAGACTCTTGGATCCCATCTTTCTACTTTGTGTATTTTACTGACTACCCCCTCCATGTCCAGAAATCTTTCTCTTCCTCCTTCATCTCCTGGTTTCCCTGGCTTTTATCAGGCCTCAGCAAAACCCCCATGTTGTTTAGATGTCTTTCCTTATCCCTCTGAGATTATCTCCAATGCATCCTGTATAAATCTTCTTTGTCCATAGTTGCTTGCATATTGTCTTTGTCATTAATCCATGAGCTCCATTAGAGCAGGGACTGCTGGGTTTCTGTTTTGTTTTGTTTTAGTTTGCTGTGAGTTTCTGCCTTTCTTTGTATCCATAGCTCTTAGGACAGTACCTGGCATATAGTAGGTGCTTAATGAATGCTTTTTGACTTGACTCTCTTTGCAGGCTGTGGGCTTTGAACCAGTCCAGAGGTCAACTTGGCATGTTCCCAGGAGCCTGGTAACTAGCTTTGTTTTTTGCCCTTTTCCAATGAGAAGAAAGAACACAGGTGGTCTGCTGCCCCCAGAAACTCTGCCTAGTGGCCTGGAATCCTGGGAATTTTCCCAGCTGGTTCCATGGAGTTCATCCAACTGTGCACATGGGGAGCCCAAGGGTAGGTGCCGAATCAGCATCCATGAATCCTAGGCCTCCCCCCACAGTCATTGCTGGTGTTAAGTATGTTAACAGCCCTAGAAGCCAAGTAGGGAAAACAGACCACATTTCATCAGTCAGTTTAGAAAAACATCATCCAAGAGGAAGAGTTCTCTGGGATACACTCTGCCCTTGGAAGTCCCCACAGGTGTCTTGGGAGGGCCTTGTAACCTACCCAAAGTTCATGTCTCATGAGCCAACTAAGACAGATTTTACAGTCCTCCCAGGTAATGAGACAAGAACCCAAATCAAACCAACAGAGACTCCACCCAGGACTGTGACATGGAACAGTTTTCTGTTTTTAGTAGTCTCTGCTTTGAATTCATAGGTTCTTCTTAGGATGCAAAACATACCCCTGCAAAATACAAGAGTAGCTCAAGTGGAAAAGGAGATTACAAATAGGTATCATTCGACAACAATAACCCAAAGACAAACCCTGGCAGCAGCCATCCTAAATGGGGCCCCAAGGGTGCCAGCCTTGGGCAGTGTTCCTACACCGATCCATAGCCCAACAAATTGTCTAGTTTTCCCAGGCCAATGGGCTCTGACCACAGACAGACACAACACTGCTTGAATCTAAATTGGGGGGGAAAATGCAACCAACAAACTCGGTATCAAAGGACCTGAATGTTACTCTACATAGAAAAAGTATTTTTGATAATCTGAGCCTTTTCGTGGTGAAGGGACACAACCTAATCTTACACCCCACAATGAAAACCACTAATCCAACCTCTTCCTACAATGTCCTACTGACTACCTTTTCATTTTTATATGACATTTCAGCAGCATCAGAAAAGAAGTCAACAAGTATTCCTCACTGAAAAAAAGAGCCCATTGTGCTCTGGGGTTCCCTTGTCTGTGTGTGTGTGTGTGTGTGTGTGTGTGTGTGTGTGTGTATCTGTGTCTGTGTGTGTGTGTGTGTGTGTGTGCGCGCGTGCGTGCGCGCGCGCGGGAGTGTGCGTATGGGGGTGGGAGAAGATGGGGTCAGGTCTGTACTAGTAGTATTGGGCTTCCAGACATGGACAAATAAGTCCAAGAGAAACCCTGCTACTGCCCTGTCTTATGCATAGTAATGCAAGTCATTTCTTTCCATTCTCTTCACACACACCCTTTTTTTTCCCATTTTGCCTGTTTTTTACAGTTCAATAAATATTTTTCCAAGCTCCACTTGCCAAACAAAAGAGTTTAGCCTGAGTGCTACTCCGCTGACAAATACCCTTATGGTGTTGCACATGTGAGCGCCATTGATAAACAAATTAAAATTCTGTCCCAGCCCAGAGCTCAGCTGGCCCATTTCATTTTGCAGTATGGGTTTGTAAAGGTCTGGGTGTCTGTCATCCTCCCCTAACCTTGTCTTTGTCAAAGGGATACAAAAGCCTGCCCGCTCGGGGCCTTACGATACTGATTAGTGTGAGTGACAAAGTGAGCTTCGAGTCCACTCAGGCTTTCATAATAAATCCATCAAAGACTAATAGAATTCCATCAATCCTGCATCATCCCCGAGGGTCGCCCGGCTGGGATGGAAAGTGTGTTCCGTGGGGATTGGACAACTGTTATTATTCAATTACACTCTTTTCTTCCTAGTTAAAGACCATGATATCATTATCACTTAATGAATGCATATAATTGGATCTGGACTCCATGTTTGCCTGATGAATGCCTCTCACTATTCATCCAGTTTCTACTCATCTCCTGACCATTTATTATAGACTTTGGGCCAGAGCCCACAATGACAAAGGAAATTTGAAATTAGCCGAGGTCGGTTTCATTCGATGCTCAGTCAGCCACAAAGACAAAATAAAATTTTGATGCTTGGATGGTCCGGGGGAGGGAAAAAGAAGTTTCCACCCAACTCAGCAGTCTCTAATTTGTCCCTACATGCACATGTACACACACACGCACACACACGTGTGCAGACACACATAATTAGCAACAAAATTTTTAAGTAAGTTTAATAACTTCTAATCACAGGTTCGGGCAAAATATAAATAAATAAATAAATGAAGTTCCGTCAAAATCGTCCATCTGAGACTTTGTTTGGTATTTATCCAGATCATTGTAAGGGGAGGAGAAGTGGGGGGAGGAATCTTTCTTTTGGGGGGAAGGTAAAAAAAAGTGAAAGGCATATACCATTACTATAAAGAAGCCCCCACCCTACACATACATACACATTCATATCCTTAAGTTCCACCTTATTTTCCCCAAAACCATTTTATGATTTAATAACATTTAAATTTGACCAAGCAAAAGAGCTTTCAATCCCATATATTTATTACCTCCACGATCGAGGCCGTCATTAAGTCTCATCAAACAACGCGCCCCCAAAGGAAACGGGCCCTCCTATTCATATTGTTGGGAGTAAATGTAGCATGCCTCCTTTGGATCACTGGTGAACAGGCCACCTCATTAATCCTAGTTAGGAGATGCTGCTGGGCATTCGGGGCGGCCAAATCCAGATGCTCGCCACCGAGGCTCTCCAGGCGGTTAGGGAATCACAGAGGACCACCTCAAGCCTTCCATACATCACTTCAAATTAAATTTACATTAAGTGCTATTCCATCAGAGCTGAGAGGAGCTGACATCTTTGGAAAATGCAGATGATAATCCATTAAATCCTATTATATACATGTCTTCTAATTTTACTTAAGCTCATGCATACCAAAGTGTGAGTTTGTGTTAAAAATTAAAAACCCTTTTACTAGAACAAAAGACTTTATGAACTGTTGACTTTGGGAGGGTTTATTATGGAAGCAGCCGATTCTATCACGGCAGTCGGATTTTTCCCTGTAAAAAATCCTGGTTAAAACATTGAGGTCTCAGGATTTTTTCCTCTTCATTCTTGCCTCTCACCTCTCCTCCTCCAAAATAAGAGGGCACTTTCTTTCTCCTCCCTCTCCCCAACATCTTTCTTTCCACAAACTCCAAACTCTGCTTTGTGCTTGATCAAATATTATGAATGAGATGGTGGGACACATATTGTCTCCTTTGGTAATTAAGAAAATATTTGCTGGCAGCCTCCAAACTGGCATCCAGAAGAAGACGCTATAAAATCAGCCCAGTGAAAAGCACTGGATTTAATTACCCTATTACTACATATGGTGATCCCTTTATGTTTTCATAGTCCGCAGTCACACTGACTTTTGCTTTCATGAGTGTTCTCTAATTTCATAGCAGGGATCTTGTTATTTTTGATGCTGCAGACTTAAATTTTTACACTCTGCAACTGTATTTTATGTTTGTTGCTGATTTGTTTTTCTCCTACTAACACCTGCAATTGGACATCAAACAGAATACATTCTCAGTCTGAGTAGTCAATCAGATATTAAGTGATGGAGGTCCCAGATACATGCAGAACTTCTACACAGAACTCTCTCTCTCTCTCTCTCTCTCTCTCTCTCTCTCTCTCTCTCTCTCTCTCTCTCTCTCTCTCTCTCCTCTCTCTCTTTTTCTCTCTTTCTCCCTCCCCTTCTTCCCTCCCTCCTTCTTCCTCCCTTTCCTCCCCATTTCAGTCTATCTCTCCCTTTCCTTCTCTCTCTGTCTCTGTTTCTCTTTCTCTATGTGTCTGTCTCTTTCTCTCTCTTTCCCTGTTTCTCCCTCTTTCACACACACACAATTAATTTAAAAGCTATTTATCAAATCTTTTAAATTTTAATCACAGTTTGGATTTCCTGCACTGGACTTTTAACCATTTGATTCATTTGATTTAAAAGGTGTGGCTGCACACATCTCCACCACAGGACCAGGGCTTTTTTGAAAAGGGACATCCCTTTTCCCATGCTGCTACCTGTGTCCCTGACAGGATTGACCTTCTTGCCTGTTAACTCGTATTTGTGGCATTAAACAGATTGATTCCACAGTTACTCATATGAAATTTTAACATCCACTGAGAGCAGAAAATGTTCCTGTTTCACTGTATATGCACACCTATAGAGAACTGCACGTTGTAGGGACATTGTTCAGGTGCTCTCCAAAAGGATTTGGAGACACTTTCACCCTCTTTTTAATTTTTAAAAGCAAGGGGCAAATGGGCACATCTGAGTCCTGTCAGTATCTTCCAAACAGGTTTTATAGTAAACAAGAAAATGGCCTGATACACACTCATAATGCAGCTCTAGCATTATTATGTCATAACATACTATACCATATCATGTCATACTATACTATACCATAACATTCTATATTATACCATTAAGTACTGTCCTATATTATACTATATTATACTATCCACAGATTCCTTGGGGATCTGTTATCCTCAGGTTAAGAACTCCTATATTAAGTGAACTCTATGGTCCCTTTTCTAAGTCTAGGAGCCTATGAACAGATGCTGTATTGAAGCATATTGCACCATATTCAGCAGAGCTCTTAGCAACATCTAGTCTCAGAATAGTTAGAACTCAGATCCAAGGTTCAAATCCCCATCAGTATATCCCTATGCTAAACCATACCATATGACACATGAATTCAAAGCAAAAGTCATTTGATGAAAACAGCACAAAATCACATAACAAGGAAATTAATCAGGTGTAAATGTTGGTTGAAGTTCTTCCTAAATGACTGTCATCTCTTAGATCTCCTCTGAATCCTCAACATACCAGGAAAGAAACACATGAAGGTCAACCCCTTGGCACTTATGTTGAACGAGGTCCCACTTGGACCAAGATAGTTTTGATAGATTTTCCTCTAACTCAAGAAGATAACAACACACAATTTCTCCTTCATCCAAAGTCTTGCTTCCCAATCATTTTCCTTCTCATCCCAGGGAAATAGGCTACAGAATTCTGGCTCTACAGGGGTAAATGAACATTGAAGACACTCACATCAGTTTTCATAACCATCTTCAGTAGAGTTAAGGATATTATGGCCAGGTCCCTACAATTGTTTTCCTTTCATACAATTGTCTTTTCTCCTTTACCTAGCACCCTGTGTCTCTGCTATTGGCTTATGTACCACTTGGATGCCCATGACCTTTGTCTCTATGACCCATGCCAGACCTCTGCTGCCCATGGCAGATCCTCTCTGAGATTCAAGTAACCTTTTACTCAAGCCCTACTTTGCTGAGCCTCCTCACTCATTCAGAATCCACACCAAGTAATAACACCACAGTGTAAACTCATGCACAGTATTCTGGGAAAAAACAGTCACATGGATAGGAAACAAGAGCTGTGGACCTGACCACTGCATCCCAAAACCCAGAATCCCGGTTGAACTTTGATGATGATGTGACAGCCATAGTAAAGTTCTCTTAGCCCCACAGTCAGCATGCTCAACCTGGGACATAGTGTTTGACAGGGGAACTGACCTAACAGAGGCACTTCTGACACTAGGCTCTAAGACTACAGCCATGGGCTTGATCTGACTCTACCACTTCCTATCAAGTTAGGGATGCAGTGTGATAAAATGGGGAGTCAAATGACCCTCCTCTGGAATAGCAGGAGAGGCCAGTCATTTGTAAATAAGTCCAGGGAATGCTTTTTAAAATGATTAATAACTTTTATTTTTATATTACCTACATTTTCTAATATCTCCTTTCCCTTTCCTTATAAAAATGAAGAGAAAAACAATTCAGTAAAACTAACCAATGAATGAAAAAGGCTGATATTATATTCAATTTTCTATAGCCATAGTTCCCCATCTCTGCAAAAAAAAAAGCAAGGGGAGTGGACAACCAAATAGTGCCATCTTTCCCTTGGCCAGCCTTCTTTCTCCTAGTTTTGAAGCAATGAGGATGACTCTGACCTATCCAGAGGATTAGGCTGGGGATGAAGGATCCCTTTAGCATGTCCACCGAATTTTTGCTCAGCAGCCAATGAAAGGGCCTCGACCTATTAACATTACAAGGGTCTAGAAGCTTTAACTTTTTTCTTAGTTTACTGGACTTGGAGTTGGAAAGACTTGAGTTCAAACCCTATCTCATACACTTATTAGCTGTGTGATTCTGAGCAAGTCACTTAAACTCACCTAGCCTCAATTTCCTCATCTATAAAATGAGGACAATAATAGCATGTACCTCACAGGGTTCTCTTGAAGATCAATAAATCCTTCCTCCATGAAAAACATAACCTACAATCTCTCCCATGCCTTAGAAGACCATCTTCATGAGCTTTTGTAGTCAAGAAAATCAGTCATGTGGTGTCCAACCTTCTTTTGTGGAGCCCCTGAAAATACTAGCTCTTGATTCTAAGATGATATGGGATGGTCCAAGAAATCATAATAACTTAGAACTGCATAAGACTTTTGAACACTATTTATAGGAACCAATTCTTTGATAACTGCTTGGTGTAATAGAAAGAGTGTGGTTTTGGGATCAGAAGATTTGAGTTCAAATTTTATCTCTGTCACTACCTGTGTGACTTTAAGTAAGGCTGGGCTTAATCTCTAAAAAGAAGAGATTGAACTTGATGACTTCTAAAGTTCCTTTAAGCTCCAAAGCAATGATCCTATATTTGCATTCTCCAATGTTTTCCAGATTATGAAAACCTCCCAAAGCTATTGGCATAGCTTTGATGAACCCAATGTCACTTCTACTAGATTTCCAAGAATTTTAATTATTCTCTTTTAAGGGGGTCATAGAAAGGTAAGTGGGAGAAACCCTGCTGGATCACAGCCCTGTTCGATTCTGCACTGCTCAAGTACATGTAATGCGCCACTCCAATACTCCATGCATATTTCAACAAATGGAGTGGAACAACTCTCTTCCCTATAACTCCCTATATACTTGAGATAGAGGAGAATATTTTTACCCCTTTGCCTGGAGGAAAACAAATACTGCTCAGCACATGCCTAAATATGTAGTGAAGGTTATTGATTAGATCAAAACTTTTAAGAACTCAGAAACCTTCTTATTCTTAGGGAAAATCATGATCCAGTAGAGAGACAGAGTCCAAGTCCCATGTCTGACCTTCAGGAGTTATGCAGCCTTGGACTACATTTTATTTTTCCAAGTCTCTGTTGTCTCATCTGTAACATAGAGCTAGCAATGCCTACACCTCTATCTCACAAGGTTAAAATAAGGAAGAGGTTTGTAAACTTTAGTGTTTTATACCTGTGTGTTTCTCTCTCCTGGTTTCTACAAGTCTAACCATGTCTTGTCAGCCTCATTTGCAGGATCATGGGTTAATAGTATAACATCTGTTGTGTGCCCCTCCCAGGATACTCCCCTAACTTGCATTCACACTCAAGGGTTTGATCTGCCAAAGGTGGCCACTACTCTTGGGTTCTAAAAGTACTCTATGCATCTGAACTTCTACAATAATTGATGTGCCTCTATCCATGATCATCCCCTTAACAGACAACCAGAAAACACAATTAGTTCAAAACAAAGGCATTTACTTAGATGGTATAACAAGAATAGAACCTGAAAATCCTTCCCCCATAAATCTGGCAATCATTCTTTCACGAATATATCTAACATCTGTGGGAACTACAAGAGTAATGAGGCACACATATGACCAAGGTAACTCAAACCTCCCATATTGCAAGGCCTCAAGGTCTTTTCTGTGCCCATGGAATCCTCCCATTATTTCTCTTGGCTCCAGGAGTTCTACTGGGTGGATTGCTCTGTGGCCACACACAGTTCTGCTCTTTTCTGCAGTTTGACACGATTCCCACATTCTCTTGATTCCATAGGTGGCTCTCTTCTTTGCTACAACAGATCACAATCCTTGAAGCCATTTCTGGCTCCGACCAATCCAATTTAACTCTCTCTGTCTATATCTATCTGGAGAGTTTCCTTCCTTGCTCCCTGCTATATATAGTATCTCCTACTAGGAGAGTAACTCTTCCTCTCTTCTCCCATCTGCCGCCTTCTAGTATAGGCACAGGGAGCCATAATTCACAAAATTATCCCAGACTTTGACAAACTACAGATCTTAGTAAGCTAGCTTTTTAACCAGTAAACCAGAGGTTGGTTAATCTACTGCTATTCAATGTCAAGCGACCTCATTAATTCCATTAGGGAGAATTTCCTGCTGTGTAGAGGGGTAACACCTCAACAACTTATCATCTCTGTTTCTGGCCTGAATCCTTACTTTCTGTAATTATGAGCTCCTTCAAACTTAGTTTAAGATTGCATTTCATCATCCATGATTATATCTCTGGACTAGGAGAAATCATTTGCTCAAAGACCAATTTTCCTCCTTGTAATAGGTTCTAGGATCATAGAGCTAGACCATGTTCTCTGAGATCCAGTGACACTGACCCCTAAGGTACCTTGGAGATCTTGGGTCAAGATTTTAATTCAATTCCATAAATTAATTAATCATCTATGTTGTAAGAGGTTTATTGTTGTTATTCAGTTGTGTCCAACTCTTCATGATCCCATTTGGGGTTTTCTTGGGAAAGATACTGGAGTGGTTTGTCATTTTCTTCTCCAGTTCATTTTACAGATGAATAAACTGAGGCAAACAAGGTTAAGTGACATCCTCTACAACCTCCCCAACAAATGGTCATCCAGCCTCTGATGAAAGTTCTCCAGTGATGGAGAGCCCACCCCCCAGGCAGCCCACTCCACTTCAGAAGATGCCTCATTGTTGGGAAGCTTTTTCTTAAATCAAGCCAATGTTTGCCTCCCAGCAACACTCTCCCGTTGCTTTCTCATCTTCCTCTCTTTGTCTCATTGATGGCATAGAATCCAAGGTCCTTGAGTATAGGGACTATCTCACTTTTATATATGATTTCCAGCACCCTGCATAGTACCTGATGCACAGTAGGTATTTAGCAATGCTTATTGAAGACAGAAGAGATAAACAAGGAAAGCTGAATAACAATGCAAATGAGTTATCAATGAAGCTAGTGTCAGGATTCTTAGACTTTTTTGTGTTACAGAAGCCTTTGACAGTGCGGTAAAACCTATACACTCTTTGGAATATAATATTTGTTGCTTACTAGGGAATACTAAATTGCAGATATAAGTTCATAAACATAAAGATGCAATTTTTTTCCTATGGAAATTCATAGACCTCCTGAAATCTATTCATGCTCCCCTTGGGGATCTCCTTAGACCCCATATTAAGAGCTTCTGTTGAAAAGAAAACTAGTCAGCTTATTTCTGATCCAAGACTAACCTACTTCAAATTCCTACCAACCAGCTTCTAGAATCAGAGAATGAGAGGTCTAGAATTGGAAGGAAAATCAGTGTCCATTAAATCCAACCCCTGGTTTTACATATGAGGAAATAGAGACTCAGAGAAATAAAGATACTTGCCCAAGGTCACACATATTGAAAGCAGATATGCTCATATTTGAACCCTGGTACTCTGACTACAAAGCTCACCTTCTTCCCACTGCCCCATGCTCATTTCAGGGTGTTGCCACAGACATCAAGCATTGGAAGAGATCCCAGGAGCTGTCCAGCTCTAGTGCTATCTGTCCAGGAATTCCCTCTACAATATCCCGTATGAGCAGTCAGTAAACCTAGATCTTCGATGAAGGCTGGGCAAAAAATCAGACCCCAGACCATTTTGACAGTTGGTTGGTTAATGCCATTTGTGTAGATGAAGGACAGATAGCACCTAGTGACATAATAATGCTTTTATTAACAATTACAATGATAAGAAAAAGGATTTTAATAGCACAATTAAGCCTTAACCACTGTTCAAGATAAAGCTAAAACCCAACTACCTTTCAGCTAAATGTCGACAGTAAAATATAGCAGGTTCTCAGCACTGCCAATCCTTTCCAATACAATCCAAAAAGTATTTATGAAAGGGCTACTAATTCCAAGGTTCTGTGCTAACTACCAAGGGCACAGAGACAAAAAGAGAACTCATCTCACCCCTCCAAGTAGTTCATCCTCTCCTGGTGAGGAGGGGAGTAGCAAAGTGAGGATGGGGGCAGCAGGATACAAGATATGATCATACAGGTTAACATCTGCAGAAAGAGAGAGAACTAAGAACTAAGAGAAATCAAGAAAGAATTCCCGCTGTAGGTCAACTTGGAGAAAACAATCACACAAGCATTCTTGTAACCCAAATATGACAGTACAGTATGGATGATCTGATTCTCTGTCCCAGAGTCAAGCTTGCTGCCCCACCCCCTCAAGTGTCCAGGGGTGTGACCCTGGTAGACTGGGGGATCTCTAGATTCTTTTGACACTGCCTCATGTTCCTGTTGGCTGTGTCCCCCCTCCCCCATTGTTAGAGGCCTGATCTTTTCCCTTCAGACTATATAACCCCTTCATATCTATAAGCTTCTACAAAGAGATATCTACTTAATAGACAGAACAAGAACAAAATGCAAACATCACCCATAATACCTTGGAGGCATGCTCTCCTCAACACTACTTCAGACTCTAGGGAGAGGGGGAGCAGACTTTACTTAGCTCATTTCCTAAGAAGTATCAGTCTTACCAAGTTCCCATCCAAAGGTAACATCCCTGTGATATGAGTCCTTAGTTTCCACTGGTCAGGGAATCATAACATTCTCCTAAAGTTCACTCCTTGTTCCTTGGGCATTGATGCTGGGTTGGTTGCAATACCCTACTCTGAATTCCAAGATCCCATGGCTCGCTTTCTCAAGCTTTCTAAATTTTCAAGGTCAGAGACTTCACTATCTAATGCCTTCCCCAGATATCATGAGCAAAAGAGTCATTCATATTCCCCCAGAAGCAAACATGAGTCAAGAACAAATACCCAAAGCTGACAGGTCTTTTTGAAAATCCCCACAGATATTCAGCATCTCATTTGCCATAAAGCTAGCTGACAAAAACCAGTTAAAGGATGTCTACACATGCTCTGCCATGTTTTTTTTTCTGCCCCATCTCTTACATATGTCATTTTGATTCAATTCAAGATTTCCCAGAGTCAAAAAAAGCTCCTCTTTTTAAACAGATGTAACTGTCAAGGTGACAGTACCAAGGAAGGGGGGCAACTAGGTGGTACAGTGGATAGAGCATCAGTGCAGGAATCAGGAGGACCTGAGTTCAAATCTCACTTCAGACACTTGACACTCACTAGCTGTGTGACCCTGGGCAAGTCACTTAACCCCAATTCCCTCATCCTGGGTCATCTCCAGTCATGCTGATGAACATCTGGTCACTGGATTCAGATGACTCTGGAGGAGAAGTGAGGCTGATGACCTGCACAGTTCTCCCTCACCCAAGACAAAGTCAAGCACAAGTCATGTCATTATTTCTCTGATGGCATGGTCTTCTTCAGCAACAAAGGAAAAACACACACCAGAGAGGGAGAGAAGTCCTCTTCATGTGAAGACACTTCATCAGCCAACCAAGCTGATGAGGTCTGTGCATACACCAGATGTCCCGTTGCAACAAGTTGAGGTCACTTGTAACAAAACTGATAGAATATTGATATGATAGAATATTACTTCTGTCTTGTCTTTGTATTACCGCTGCACAGCCCAGGACCTGACACAGAGTATGTAATTAATAACTGTTTGTTGAATTAAACTCATCAAATAAGGTCCTATTCAACCAAGAAAGTCATTCTACCCTTAAGACTCAGCCACAAGCCAAGCATCATATGGTCAAATATTTGCCAAAGGTATTTAGAAAATCACCCAGCAGGAGGGGCTGGAAAGAGAGATGTGACTAATTCATCCTTGAGACTAAAGGGTATATTCTCATTTTGACATGCAGGGATTTATATATGCAACTCCCATTAATGCTAATGGGAACTGGGCCCATAAATTCTCCTACACACAGATTAGAATACATCCGTGAATGTGTAAAGCAGGGATATACTCAGTTACTCTAATTCCAAAGCCTAAGAAACCCAGCCCATAATTAAAATGTGTGGATCTCCCGGTGCAGGCAGATAGAGTTGCTAACACACTACAGGCACTGATATATCACAATCTATCTCTATCCTTTCTGAGCTAGAAGAACCCTGGAAGGCATCAGATACTACCAAAGCTAAAGATGGACTTGTTCAGGGGAAAGGTCACAGAGAAGCTTCATCATGAGGGGATGGAAATATACATATATATATACATACATATGTGTGTACATATACATACATATGTATATACACATATATGCACACATACACATGGGTGTATACCTATATGATACATATGTGTGCATATTCGTGTGTATTTACATACATGTGTGCATGTGTGTGTGTTTCAGAATTGCCTGGGGGTGGGTGGAGGAAATAGTTTACTGGTGTTCCCTCTTGCCTCAGTTCTCTCTGTCTCTCTCTCTCCCTCCCTCTCCCTCCCTCCCTCCCTCCCTCCCTCTCTCTCTCTCTCTCTCTCTCTCTCTCTCTCTCTCTCTCTCTCTCTTTCTCTCTCTATCTCTCTTTCTCTTTCACTCTCTCTCTCTCCCCTTTCTCTCTCTGTGTCTATCTCCTTAGTATTTTCACCCTGAGAGCTACATCTGTCTAGGAACAGGAGTTTCTTATGATTGGAAAATCTTGAACTGAAGCCAAAGAACCTTATTTTAGAAGGTCAGTTTAAATTGTAAAAGGCATTTAGCGAAGCTATTTTGTTAACTACATACAATGAGAATGGTTTGCTTAGGAGAGCGGACCAAAGATGGAGATGTAATTTGGAAAATCCCAGATCTTTAGGTGTGATTTAACGTGACCTTGGACTGCCATCGCTGGCTCTCCTTAAGAAGGAACTATTCAGGCTTTCACTAATAGCAGTTCATATTTATATGGAGTTTTAAAGTTTGCAAAATACTTTGCATATGAAATAGTACATTATATTTACTTTATCTCGTTTATCCTTAGCACAACCTTGATTGGTAGCTCCCGAAAGCAATAATAATAACAATGATGACAATATCTAGTATTTATATAGTGTTTAGAGTTTGTAAAGTGCCTCATAAATACTGTCTCATTAGATCCCCCCAACCTTGGCAGGTAGACATTATTATCCCTATTTTACAAATGAAGAAACTGAGGCAGGCAGGGGGTAAAGTGAATTATGCAGAGTCACATAGCAGATAGGTGCCTGAGACTGGATTTGAACTCAGTTTGAATTCAGATTTGAATAAGTCCCACCAAGCTACACAGATTTTGAATGTAGTCCTTGTGATGGACTATATGTAAATTTGTCATCCAGATTCCATCAGGATTAAGTACAGAGAGAGTAGCCATCAGATTGACTTCAAGGTGATGAATTGGTTGCCACGGCTACTCTCAAAGAGGGGTTGTCACCTGCATGGGGAAAGCAGCATTTACGGAAGTTGAAGTTCTTAGAGGAATAACTGAAACTTAGTGCCTCAGTTTCCCCATTCATAAAGTAGAAATGAGATTCAACACAAGTATCTTCTTACTCCAGGTTCATCGCTTTTTCTACTAGGCGGCACAGTGCGTAAAGCACTGGGCTGAGAGTCAGGACAAGTTGAGTTCAAATCCAGCCTTAGACATTTACTAGCTGTATGACCCTGGGCAAATCACTTTTCCTTTGTCTGCCTGAGTTTCCTTATTTGTCAAATGAGTATAGTAGTAGCACTTACCTCTCAGGGTTGTTGTGCAGATCAAATGAGATATTTGTAGAACAATTTTGAGGGAATAAATAATTCTTACTATTATAAATACCTCAATTAACTATAAAGCACATATGAAGGAAGATGCTATTTGTATACAGAGAAAGAATTGAGAAATAGAAGTACGTATAGAATGATTTTGCATATATATATATTTGTATACACACATATTTGTGTCTAATGGTAGCCATTTCTAGGGTGGGGCAGGGGGAGGAGAAAAGGGAAAAAAGAAATTTACGTGATAATTTTATTATATTTTTAGAAGGAATAGCAAATTGTACACAATAGATTTCCCATTTCATGTGCAAAAAAAAATGTCTAGCATAGCGCCTGGAACATAGTCGGTGCTTAATAAATGCGTATACCCTTCCCTCCTCCCCCTGTACTATGTCACCTCCTGACAATTTCTTCAAAGAAGGTGATCCCAGGAGTAACCTGCTAAGAAAGGGACATAGTGTGATGATAATAGTAGCTGGCATTTGCACGATGCTTTAAGTATTTTGTCTCATTAGATCCTCACAAAGCCCCTGGAGGTAAATGCCATTATTATCCCCATTTTACAGATAAGAAAACTGAGGCAGGCAAAGGTTAAGTGACTTGCCTAAGGTCACATAGCTAGATGGTCTTTAAGACCGACTCTAGGCCCAGCACTCCAGCCACTGAGCAACCTAACACCTTGGAAAGTGGGCTAATTCTGAGAAACTGAGTTCAAATTCTCTTCTGATGTGTAGTCCCTGCATGGTTTTGGAAATGTTAGCCAACCTCTCTGGCTTTCAGTTTCTTCATCTAGAAAATGAGGAGGTTGGACCAGATGACCTTTGATGTCCCTTCCTCCTTTAGGAGAGGTAGTGAAAAAACCAGGCTGGATCTTCCCTATGAACTTGTCCTGACTCTGATCCTGGGGCTGACATCACCTGCTCAGGCACTCAAAACCCTGGCCATATTTTTCCCGTAAACCACCAGGTTGCATTCCACTTCAGCTTTTTTATGAAATATTAAGATGAATAAATTTAAAAATATATTTTAGGGAAGCATACCAAGGCCTAAATATGAATATCAAATATCAATCATCATGGCTGGTCCAGATATATCATTCATATTTTTCATATTTTATAGGAATATTATAAAAATGAGCCCATTACCCAGGGCCCCAAGGGAATGTAAATTAGTTAAACTCAGGCCACTTTTATTGATAAAGTGCAATGAATGTAGCAGTGTGTTCTGCCTCAATCGGACTGCTCAGTACTGACTTTTCTTTCTACATTTCCTTTTGAATAACAGCCTCAAAGTGACTTGCTTTTCAGGTCTAAATAAATTGATAAAGCATGTTCAATAGCTGATCAAATTAGATAATGTTTGCGAAACTCTTGGCAGAGTGTCTAGGATATAGTAAGCGCTAAATAAATGTTAGTCATCATCATCATCCTCATCATCTTTGTTGAAGGAAAATTCAATCCAAACCAACACATTTCTTAAGCAGCTATTCTGAGCCTTTCCCATAGGAGGCAGCACCAAGGCCGAACCTTGCAGGAAGATAGGAGAGAGTGCAGTCCAGGCAAAGGGCAAAGTCCAGGAGGTAGGAGATAGTGTGCCAAGTTTAAGGCATGGGATCGGGAAGTAAGTCATGGCCGGGCTGTAGGGTGTGTTGTTGTTAAATACCTAGCATTTTTATAAAACTATAAAGTCTGCAAAGAACTTCACATGTAGTATCTCTTTTGATATCCCATGTGAGTAAGCCAGCCAAGGCCAGGTTGTGATGGGCTTGAAATGCCAGGTCAAGTAGTTTTATGCCTGAGGTGATTGTGAGAGATGAAGACAAATCACTTAAACTCTCCATGCCTCAGTTTCCTCATCTGTAAAATAAGGGATTTGGACTCAGTGGTTAGAGTCCCTTCCAGCTCTATGTCTATGATCCTATAAGGAAAGAGCAAGAAGTCTCCTCTTGGTTTATTCCCTACACTGAGTGCCTGCTATGGCGGGGGGAGGGGGGTACACTCATGAAATGAATCGAAGAGAGTATTTTGTCTATTAGGCTCATCTGTTTCTGCTGTACATCATCCCTACCTCCCTTTATGTAGTAGTATTCAAGGATAAAACTCCATATGGTAAAACTGGTGTTTTCTTTATCCTGCAAGAAAAGGAGAGAAATACAAACCAATGGCTTTTATCAGTCATTCACATCTTAATGTGAATGTGAATTGGTTTAATCAATAAATCTCAGCTGAAATACACTAACCTGAGGGAATTCAAAGTCTTGCTGAGGCAAAGAAGGGAATAGAGAGGGAAATAGCCTTTAGGAGAATGGGGGAGAACTGTGAGTGAGGCAAGTTGACTCTGAGTGGGCTACAAAGAGGTGGGAGGAAGAACTTTGGTTACTAGAGGGTGCCAAGGAAGAAAGGGAGGCGGGAAGCTGAGGACCAACCCAGCCTGTCAAAAAAGGTGTAGACCAAGATCTCAATATGACTTTGTTCTTGATATACAGACTTGCTTTTTGTACACTGAGAAGAACCAAACATGATCTTTTCTGAAAACCCTGGAGCATAGGAGTAGTGCAAGCAACAAACACCTGATTTAGGATTAGAGCAACGTAAAAAGCAACTACTTCCTTGCTCCCCGACTGCTCTGGGTGCTGACCGAGATGTCCTAGGCTGGCGGCCAGCTCAAGAAACTGACAGCTCTTGGCTCACCCCTTCCTTTCTCTTCAAGGAATCTCTCTGTCTCTGTCTGTCTGTCTCTCTCTTCTCCCTCTTGCTCCTCTCTCTCCCTCCCTCTGTGTCTCTCTCTCCTAAAAGTGAGCCAAAACAAAGCCTAATCATGGCCTGGAATCCTTCTCTAATAAAGATTAGGGCTAATTTAAGAGGCAATGTAGCCAAGAGGATGCTGGGCTGAGTTCAAATCATTTTAATCACTCAAGAAAGCACTTATTAAGTGCCCACTTATGCCACACACTGGAGATATGAAGAAAACAATGATAGAATTGTTGTCTTCAAAGAACTTCCATTCTATGGCAGGGACAATGCTCCTATAAGTCAAGTGCCTACATCTATAAGTCTATACAAAATAAATCAAAAGTCAACTGGTAGAAAAGCATAAGCATTTGGGGCAATCAGGGAAGGTCTCCTGTAGGAGGTGGTTTCTGAGCTGAGTTTTAAAGAAAGCTGAGGATTCTTAGAGCGGGAGCCAAAGAGAAGGGGCATTCCAGGCAAAGGGAAGAGCCTGGCGTGGGGGAGGAATGTTTTGTGTGAGGAACAACCAGAAGACTAATTTGGCCAGATATTTGTTAGTTCTGTGGATATAAATAAGAGAGGGAACTCCTGGTCACCCCTTTCAGTCTCTCTAAGATTCTGTTACCAAAAAGTTACTGATCTGCATCTTGATGTGGAGGGAGATTCCACAGTAGGTGGACCCCTAGGCGGTCCCCCACCAAAATAGAGATCAGGGTGGTTCCTGCAGTATTTGTCTCACTGACTGTGCTGTAAAGCTCAGAACCACAGAAATCCAGTTAGAAAGACTGTCCAAGGCTCTCAAACCCAACCACCACCTGAACAAACTGATCATCTGTCATGACCATCAAATAGTCATCCACCTTCTACTCAAACATTTCTAGTGACAATTTCTCCCAAGATACTCCAACTCACTCTTACAGAGCTCAAGTTTGGGGGGAATTTTTCTTATACAAAAACTAATTTTTTGCACCTTCTGACTCTTACTCTTGGCTCTACTTTCTTCTTCATGACAGTCCTTGAAGCACTTGACATATCTGTCACGTCTTCCCTGAGTCTTCTGTTCTGTAGACTACACCTCCCCAGGTCCCTCAACTAATCATCCTTTTTCATAGACTCAAGGGTCTTCAACCTTCCCTGCTTGCCCTCCTCTGGACTCTTGCTAGCTCATCAATGTCTTTCCTCAAATATTGAATCCAGAACTGGTCACAGTGCTTCAAATGGGGTCTGACCAAGATAGACATACAATGAGACTGCCTTCCTGAAGATGATAATTCGCTTGATACAGTCTAATATCTCAGTTTTCCTGGATGCAATTTCATATTAATGATGCACACTGATTTCACAATCCACCAAATTCCCCAGATATTTTTCAGAACTAGCTAGCTAATGATGCCTCTGCCATCTTACACTGATGATACTGATATTTTTAAGCCAAATGGAAGACTTTACAATTACTAAATTCCATTTTATCAAAGCCACTGTCTTGGACAGGCAAAATTCTTTGGGATCCTGATTGTCATCCAGCTATTAACTATGCCTCCCCTCACTGAATCACTTGGAAATTTGAGGAGCATGCCATCTATCCGGATTTCTTATAATGTACTTTGCAAACCAGTGCTGGACCTGAGTTCAAATTCCACCTTTGACACTAAATACTTGTGTGGCCTTGAACAAGTCAATCAGGTTCCCTGGGCTTCAATTTTATTATCTATAAAATAAGAGTTGGATACAACAGCTTCTAAGGTTGTTCTTGGTCTAGCTCTATGAACTTATGCTAGAAGGTGGGATAAATGTCTATTTTTTATGATATGGGGATCAAGAAAAAAAAGTCACAAGTTTTCAGTGAAATTAGTCATCACAAAGATCAGCGTCACTGATCTATAATTTTGAACATAGCCAGAAGCCATTCTCAGAGTCTTTCCTAAAATCCCCATCTACTGTGTTCGTTTTCCTTATATCTTGGCAGATCAAGGTGAGCCCAGATTAAAGAACTAGCCCAAGATTGTAGGTGCTAAAGTCAGGATTTGAACTAGGTCCACTGACTTCTAAACCAACCTTCTTTCCACTGTGCTCCGTTATATCAAGAGAGCAATAGCCCATTCTTCTACACCCTGTCATCCAGAAAAGATATATCTCAAAAGGTTTCTATTTACAATTCTAAATGTTCCCACTTGGGCCAAGCCTAATGATTGCTGGATGGTTCCACTTACATGCCAACAATAATCAACATCAAAATTCCATGGCTGACTTAGATGTGCATGCTTCTAGAAACCAATGGGTCTGTATCTTCATCTGGCTCAATATTCCTTTCAACATAGCAAACCATAAGTCTTCCAGGTCTGACCACATTGTGGGATTCCTGGCCATGCCTCTGTCTGTCTGTAAGAGTGTGACAGGAGCCCCTGATGTAGGAGGCTTTCTAAAGTATAGTAATGGAGCAGGGAATTTTTCTCTAAGTGATTCCTTTCTCTCATGCCCATCTTTGTTTATATTATTAGTAGTACATACTTGTTATAACATAATATATATACACATATGTGTATATATATGTATATATGCATGTATGATATGAGGTGTATGAGGTGTTCAAGAGGACTAGTACCTCTGGTGTGATGTTTTGCCAAGCCCTTTTCAGGGTTGCTCATCTTCCTTTAATGTCTACCTGATTCTCCCAGCTCCGTCCTGTGGTTTCAAGAAGCTGTAGCATGTGCAGCAACCACCTTCCAGTAAAGCTGTCTGGACAGATGAGCTAATCCAGATTGAAGGTAGCCAACAAACCTCTTGTAAGTTAAGTGGGTATCTACCCTAAGCATGTGAAGAATTCCCCTTGGGGATAGATGAGAGTAATTTGTGCCAAAGGCCATAAAAGTGGCTGAAGCAGAGGTTGTGGAGCACTTAGAACTTGGCCAGACATCAAAGATACCAAGATCACCCATTGCACTCTGGGACATCACCAGCCATTCTGATTTTTATCCTCCATTGGACTTCAATGACTCTAGAAGAGAGAGTGAGGTTGACTGACGACTGTGCAGTTCTGCCTCACTTAAATCCAATTCATGCCCAAGTCAATACATCACCCAAGATATTATTGGTCCTCTTCAAAAACAAAGGACAAGCAACAATAAATAATGTATATAATATAGTCAGTATGTTATATGTTATCATATATTATATTACACATATAATTTATATAATTTTATTATTATCTTATAAAAACTGCCATGATTTATCATTATCAATCATCAATCATCATTAGAGAGCAAGGTAGCACATTGGTAGATAGGGAGCTGGGCCTGTTGTTGTTATGGTCAATTATTCTGATAGTTTTCCTAATATTGAACCAACCATGCATTCCTGGTAAAATCCCACCTGGTCATAATGTATGATCCTTGTGATATATTGTATATTGTATGTTGGCATGTATATTGTGATACTGAATCTCTTTGATAGTATTTTATTTACAGTTTTTGCATCAATGTTCATTGGGGAAAAATGGTTGATAATTTTCTTTCTCTGTTTTGGCCCTTCCTGGTTTGAGTATTAATATCATATTTGTATTATAAAAGGAATTTGATAGGACTCTGTGGTCTCTGCTTTTTTAATGAAAATCTTTACTCTTCTCCTTTATCATTCTCTATTTGTAATGTGTCATAGCCTACTAATTCTTATTTTGTATTTTCTCCATTGCACTTGGATTGATCTTTAATCTGTCTTTCAAGCAGTTATTAGTCAAAGTCTACCATGTTTCAGGAACTGTCCTTGGTGCTGGGGATATAAACACTAAAGTGAAACTGTTTCTGTCTGCAAGGAGATTGTATTTTGTCCATATACAATATGGATACAAAAAGATAACAATTAATTTGTGGGGGAAAGAGAGTAGCCTCCTGGGAAGGGTGGGATGTGGAGGAAAGAGGGGGAGAAAAGTAGGAAGGAAGGGAGAGAGGGGAAGGGGAAAGGGGATGGAAGTAGGAGGGGAAAAAGGAATAGGAGGGATAGGGAGAGGAATGGGGCAAATGAAGAAGAGGAAGGGGAGGGAGAGGGAAAGGAAAAGAGTTGGAGGGAGGGAAAAGAAGGAGAGGGAGGGAAAAGAAGGAGAGGGAGGAAAGGGAAAAAGGGAGAGGAGAGAGAGGAGGGTTTGGGAGAGAGGGAAGGGGGAGGGAAGGGGAGCCTGGCTACTTTAAGACTGTTGTGCTGCATGAATGGTGATGTTACAATATCAACAGAAGAATTCTGGTGTTACAAGAGTCAATCTTAGCTTCGGGGAGAATTTGGGTCCATTATAAGAACTTTGCAACTTCACCAAGTCAATGCAGCCTCCTCTCCTGCTGTTCTGTTCTGGGCCCAGTTCTACCCCCTTAGACAGCAAACACTTGCTCTACTTAATCTACAAGTGGAGAAATATGGGTAGTAACTATGGGGCGCAGGTAATACAGACAGAACTTAGCAATCATGAGTTCAAATCCAACCTCAAGACACTTGTTAGTTATTTGACTCTAGGCACATCCCTCAACCTTTCCAAACTTCAGTTTACTCATCTGTACATTGAGAGGGTAGGATTTGATTATCTCCAAGGTTTTTCATCGAGGGGACTTGAGAGTTCCTTAGACAGCAAGGAGATAAAATCAATCAATACTTAAAAGAAATTAACTCTAGTATTTATTGGAAGGACAAATACTAAAGCTGAAGCTTAAATACTTCAGTCACATAATGAAAAGGGAGGACCCATTGAAAAGGACTTTGATGTTGGGAAAGATCAAAGTCAAAAAGAGAAGAGGATAGCAGAGGATGAGATGGATAGATAGTGTCATGGAAGCAAGTATGACCTTGGCCAGACTTCAGGAGATAGTGAAGCACAGAAGGGTCTGGCATGCTGTAGTCTATGAGGTCACAAAGAGTTAGACATTACTGAATGAGTGAACAATAAGGTTTTTCATCTACAAAGGCAAGAGCAACACTGATTTAAAATAAAAGTCCATTTGTAAAATCTTATCCAGAGGATGGTATAGTAAAAAGGACAAGCAGTATCACCTCATGAGATAGCAGGGAAAGGGAGGAACAACTTAAAGCAGAATTTCTCTTTTTTAATAGTATCTTATTTTTTCCAACTACATGTAAAGACAATTTTAATATTCATTTTTTTAAAATTTTGAGTTTCAAATTTTTTCCCTCCCTCCTTCACTCCCTCCTCCCTAAGACAGTAAGTAATTTTATATAGTTTATATGTGTGCAGTCATGTAAAACATTTCCATATTAGTCATGTAAAATAAGAAACAGGTCAAAAGAAAAATCACAAAAAATAAAAAAGTGAAAATAATATACCTTGATCTGCATTCAGAGTCCATCAGTTCTTTCTGTGGTTGTGGGTCCATCATGAGTCCTTTGGTAGGGTTTTGGATCACTGCCGAGAAGAGCTAAGTCATTCATTGCACGATGTTGCTGTTACTCTGTACAGTGTTCTCCGGGTTCTGATCACAGAGCAAAATTTCTTAACCTTTTTTTGTGTCCTGACCCCTTCTGTCATGTGGGGAAGCCTCTGAATTCCTTCTCAGAATCAGGTTTTTAAATGCATATAATAAAATGCAGAGGACTATGAAGGAAATCCCTTACGTTAAAATAAGGAAGCATTTTTTTCTCCATCCAAGTTTATAAACGCTATGAATTCTATCCACTGACCCCTTAAGAACCAAAGAAAGCTCGACCCAAGAACCCAAGTAAGCAAAGTCCCTGCCCAGGGAATTTAAGAATGAAAATAGAGGAAGGCCAACAAGCTAATGAAAAATGGATCATCATTTAGGGGGAAAAATGCTAAATGCACAATTATGCCTTATGGAGTTTGGCTAAGCCTGCATATTTGCCATACCAGGGTCATGTAAACAGTTTATTCTTCCCCTATATCTATAGAGAATTATTCAACTCCATAGTGTGGATAAAAGTGACTTGGATGGATATAATATTTCAATGGTCCTCTGGCCTCATCAAAGTGCACATTTCCTCCTATTGCATCCTATCTATCCCTGCCTTTGCTGTACAACAAACCCAAGTCATCTGACTCTAAACTCCAGGGCTTTTTTCATCATACTGAGACTGTTTCTTGGGTAAGAAGCCAGCATCTCTGGAGCAAGGTGGAAGGAGACAAGAAAAGTAGAAAGGGGCCAGGTTAAGAAGGGCTATTAGGGATATTGCGAAGTCAATTAATGCATTGGGTATAGTGATTGGACTCAATGATCTCGAACATCCCTTTTAAGACTAAGATTCTATGATTTTACAAAGTTGTTTTAAAGTCTTTTTTAAAATACACTATCCAAAGGTTGAAAAGGAAAACTACCAGATCATGAAATCTAATGACTGTGCTTCTGAGGGACAATGATTTTTAATAATAGTTACATTGTATTAATTGTTGAACTAATAGGCAATATTCTCCTTTTTTCTCCTCCATCATGAAAAAATATTCTGTCATATTCCCATTATAATTTATCACCACGACAGGATTTTTCTAAGTAATGTATCATCAAGCAGGCTTTGTTTCCAGTGTCAAGGACTAAACTCCTGCGCTGTTGTAAAATGACACATGGCCCCCAAACTTGACAAACTTTGCAATGAAACTCACTGGCATCATACAGCTAAAATTACACCCTTTTATTTTCTTCAGTAAGTTCGGAAAGAAAATGAAAATGGTGAGAGAAGTACTTTAGCATAATGAAAATTCACTCTACATTAGTTTTAAATGAATGTTGGACATCATTGAATGGTTCTTGCATATTCCACAATTTTAGCATACTGCAACTTTAACAAAGCAAAGCTTTTGATTGAGAGGAGGAAATAGTAACAACTCACATTTCTGAGAATTTATTTCCTCTTTTTTCATCTCTTTCTTTAGCTCTTATAGGAATGCTTATTGGGCTTCTGCCCAATCTGCATTTTTCTTTGAGGTTTTGTTTGTAGGTATTTTCAAGTCACTATCTTCTAAGTTTGTGTCTTGAACTTCCTTGTCATCTTAGCAGGTTTTCATGCTCAGGTTTCTTTTGTTTTGCACTCAGTTTTCCAGCCTATTTCTTGAATTTGGACTTTATATTATGGATGGGCTCTGCTCGTCTCTGAGGATTGAGGAGGGGGAAAACTGGGCTGAGCTTTTATGTCCTTTTGCTTTTACATATTGCTCTAGGCGTCTGTAATTTTTTGGTTATTCCCACCTGGTATGATCCAGAAAAAGATCTATCACTGCCCTCCTGGTCTGTCCTCTGGTCCCTATCTAGGTAGAGCCCACTCTGGAAGTGCAACCCTGAACTGAGTAATGGGCAACAGAGCTGCCAAATGACATGCATTCCTGCTCCCAGTGCTAGTACAAGGGTGCCCTGGGGTCTACTTCTGACCAGGTATCCAGTCCCCTTACTGTCCCTGGATACTTTTATTGACATTACCATAGTCAGGTATTGCCACCACCATTGAAGATGCCACACACCATACTTACAGTCAACCCACATCCCAGTGTCTCTAGCCCTCTCCTTCTGTCTTCCTAAGCTGCCCTGAACTGGAAAAAAAATGACTTATTGGGTTTTCTTGCCCAGAATTCAGTTTAATGCTTATTTGTTGAGAGAGAGAAAGAGAGGTCAGCAAAAATGCTGATTTCACTCTGCCATCTTGATTCTGTCCCTCTCTGAGATTATATTTCCAAATGGCAACATGGACTATGAAGCTAGGGAAGAGGAGAGGCCCACTACATCCTAAGGGAACCCTGCTCCATTCAAAGACAGCCTTCAGTGTGAAGAAGTATATTCATGATACTGATGTGTCATTTCTATCCGTTGTGTCTAGATCTGTTATCTGGGGTCAAATAGACTCCCTTTTTCAGCAATAGTTTTACAAATAACCAATAAACAGGTCTCATGTCAGTAGATGGCACAGTAGACAGAACATTAGGCCTGGAGTCCAGAAGACTTGAGTTCAAATCCAACCTCAAATACTTAGTAGCTGTGTGACTCTGGTTATATCACTTGACTTCTGTCTGTTTCAGTTTCCTCACCTGTAAAATGGAGATAACAGCGGCATCTAACTCTCAAGTTATTGTGAATATTTTATATGCCATGTAAATGCTAGCTGCTTTATCATTCATTGTTATCAGATTCCTCTCAAGACTTCTCTTCTCTAAGGTAATTCCTTACCTAATTCCTCAGTTCCTTCAACTGATCTTCATATGACATGAACTCAACATCCTTTACTACCCTGGTACGCTCTCCAGCTAATCACTGTCCTTCCTGAGATGTTGTGCCCAGAACTAAACACAGAACTCCAGATGTGCTCCAAAGGTAGATATATGGACTCTGTGTCTCTTTCAATACAAAAGCAGACCACATTAGTTTGTTTTGGCTACCACAACACGCTGCTAACTCATAGAGAGCTTGAGGTCCCCAGATTCTAAAACCCCAAGTCATATTTTCAAATGACCTATTTCTAGCTGTGCCACAGCTTGTTCAAAATCACACAGGCATCAAAAGTTCAAGATCCAGGATTTGAACCCAAATCTCTTAATTCCTGGTCAATCAATCTATTAATAAACATTTATTAAGCACATGCTATGTACTAGACACTGTACTAAGTTCTAGGGATACAAAAAGAGGCAAAAGACATTGCCTGGCCTCAAGGAGTTTACAATCAAATGCTCTTTCCACTGCTTCTATAAGTGAAGCTTAAAACATGAGAAAGTATAAGCCCAGTTGAGGCTAAGGATGGTGTAACTTCCGTGTCTTTGTGCTATTTAGCTCCTGTTAGACAACTGGCATTTAATCAATGGTAGCTGTATTAAATACAAGGATCACCTGGGTACAGTCAAACATTGTGGTCATCATGAAAGGAAAGTAAAAAGGGAAACCAAGGCAAAAGTACCCATTCCATTTTTTTCATGTAATCAACAAGTCAACACGAATATATTGATCACTTCCTATGTGCCAGGCATTGTGATAAGCACCAGACATAGAAAGAAATACAAAAAGATAGTCTCTGCCACCAAGAAGCTTCTATTCCAGTGGGGGAAGAAAACAGATAAACACCTAAGAAGTATAAGATACCTCCAGAGTAGAGGAAAAGGCCTCCTGGAATAAGTGGGATTTGAGCTTAGATTAAGATGGTAGCATTATAGATCCGGGCAGCTGAGTGGCACAGTGGATACAGCACCAGTCCTGGAAGACTCATCTCCCTGAGTTCAAATACTGCCTCAGACACTTCCTAGCTGTGTGGCCTTGGGCAAGTCACTTCACCCTGTTTGTCTCAATTTCCTCATCTATAAAATGAGTCGGAGAAGGAAATGGCAAAAATATCCAATATCTTTACCAAGAAAACCCCAACTAGGATCACAAAGAAACTAGACGTGACTGAACAATAACAAAAATTATAGATTCAGAAGAGGAAGGAACCTTAGAGGCCATCAACTCCATCATTTTACAGATGAGAAAAATGAGGCACAAAAAACTTGAGTGACTTGCCCCATATCATATAATCAGTAAATTCTCAAGTTGTATTTGAAACTTGGGTCTTTCCAACTCCAACTCCAACATTCTAATTCAAAGTTAGTTGCAGACTAGCCATATACCTGCCTCTACATTTTAGCTGATCCTGGACATTAATTTTTACAGAGAAATGGTATTTAGACCTTTCATTTTCATATGACCACCATGCCTATATTGAGTTCCCTTTCCCAGAACTGAACCCTTTCTTGTAACAAAGATAAATAGCCAAGCAAAACTACTAATCCCAGGACCATATCTGCCCAATAATACATAGCGCAATGTGCCTCCAGAATCTGGCTCTTTGCCAACAGAAGGGAGGTACTTTTACTAACCATTTTCTAGTACCAAGATTGGTTATTATAATTGATTATTCAGAGTATGACTTCCTTCTTAGGATTCTTTTCATTTACATTACTGTAACATAAATTATAGATGACCCAGTGAATAGAGTGCCAGGTCTGAACTCAGGAAGACTCATCTTCCTGAGTTCAAATCCAGCTTGAGACACTAGGTGACCCTGGGCAAGTCATTTAAACTTGTTTGCCTCAGTTTCCTCATCTGTAAAATGAGCTGGAGAAAAAAATGACAAACCATTCCAATATCTTTGCCAAGAAAATCCCAAACAGGGTCATGAAGAGTCAGACAAAACTGAAAAATGACTGAACAACATAAATTGCAAATAATGTATGTTGTTCTCCAGCTTTTGCTTATTTCACTCTGTAGTCATCCATTCGTGCAAATCTTCCCATATCTCCCTGAATCCTTCAAATCAGCCATTTTTATGGCCCACCAAAATTCCATTTCTTTTCCGTTCCATCAGTTTCAACCACCATTCCCCCAGCCAACGCGCACCTACCTTGCTTTCAATTCTTGTGTGTCAATTTTTGTTTAATTATTGGAAAAACCAACATATCAAAATCTCCCAAGGAAACCCTAACAGTAGTTAAGCATTTCACTGCCATTTCTCCTCCATGGAAAATTAAGTCATTTGCACATGACTCCAGAAGGCCTGACATACAATTAAAAAGCAACAAACAAGAGGCGCACACTTCCTAAGAAGGCAATTATGTTGGTGGGGCACCAAATGTAATTGAAAGACATAAGACATTTCATTCTATATTAAACCAGAATTTCTTCGAGTGGCTTTCCTGGAGCTCATTAGATATTCCCTGGCTGATTCCCCTAAGTAATTAGATTTTAACAGGATTTTCAACAGATCAGAGCAATCTCGGTGGGTACCAATAGAAGACTCCCCCTCTGGCCTTACCAGCGGGACAGCATGGCTAACACCCAGACTGGGAGTTAATAGGACAATTACTGGCCTCTTTTAAATGAGTTACATTAATGCACTTAAGCTTAAATGGCCCCCGCATACGATTAAATATTAACATCTGCAAAATATGAAATCAGAATCTGCAATCAAGTGGTGTTGTTTTAATTTCCCCAAAGTCGGATTCCAATTGTTTACATAGATGCCATTGTGTGCTATGTGAGATCAACTTTTTTTTTTAAGGCCTGTGAATCTTGAAACTCAAGCTTGAGACCTAAAATAGACCCTCCAAGCTGCATTTTAAATGTTTACCAAAAAATAGAAAAGACTAGGCAGCCCCAACATTGAGAGGTTTGGGCTCTGGGACCCACAAGGAATCAGGAGGCTTCAACTGGCCACTTAAACACAGACACAAGAAGTGTTTGTCCTCAGTTCCTGTTCTATCCCTGTTGTCTTTATAGAGAGATGCTTTCTCACTCATTATTATTGCAAGGTTCTCCAGCCCTGAGGCTCCCAAACATTCCTATGAAACATTAGACAGGAGCCCCCTGGCCAGAGGGGAGGACCCTGACCCAGATAAATCAGTGTTCTGTTCCAGGGAAGGCCTGGCTCTCTCCCTTAATTAGCTTTGTTCATTCACTGCTGATTGTGTAACTTGGATCCTTCCCTGAGACCCAGACTCCAACCAACCTTGTAAGAAGTAGCCAGAAGGAAGAACCGGGGATGCCTGTACCCCCATGCAAACTTTTGGCCCTGAGGATATAAGCTGAAAAGAAAAGGGATCTCCTCACATGGCTTCCTAGGGATAAGTGACCAAGAAGTACTTCAAATGCTTTGCAAATATTCGAGAGCTATAAAAAGGCAAACAATCATTCTTTGAAACATGGAATGACTCATGGATAAAGAGTTAAACTCAAAACTGAAGAGACTTGTCTTTGGATCCCACTTCTCATACCTGTTACCAATGTGACCACAGACAAATGATTTACTTTCTCTGAGCTTCAATTTCCTCATACGTAAAATGGGAACAATGATATTTGCAGTCCCTATCTCACAGGGATGTTTCAAGACTTTATGGAGATCACGTATATTTTAAAGTTTTTGTGTAACATTTGTAAATTTCAAAGCACTTTATCAATGGTGTTGTGGATAGAGGATACTCAGCTTGGAGTCAGAAAGGGCTGAGCTGAAATCCAGCCTCGGATACTTACTAACTGTATGACCTTAGGCACATCATTCTACCTTCAGTTTCCTCATCTGTAAAATGAGGATAATAAAAGCACCTCCCTCCCAGCATTGTTGTAAGGATTAAGTGGGATAATATTTGTAAAGCACTTAGCATGATACCTAGCAGAAAGTAAGCAATATAAATGCTAGCTGTCATTATTACCACTACTAGCCATTAGGTCTCAATTAGTGCAAGTAATGAATCCTGTGAAGTGGTTGCATTATTTGAATTCACATTACATATTTCCATTGGGCCAATAACCATATCTGACACATAGTTAAAACATCAAATAGTAGATTTTAATAATGTACTCACACTAATGGAAACCTGGCTCTATGGATGTCAATTTTTCTTGTCTTTGTTATGATTCTCTTTTGCAATAATTTGCTACCTACTCTATCATGTGCATGCTGTGCCCCCAAACCACAGATGGAGCTAGAATGCTAGAGTGCAAAAAGGGCCACCTGTCAGCATGAGTGGAAGGCATGCATCCACAGAAGTCAGCAAAGGTCGAAGCAGGAACTGTTTATCCACACCTTTCCCCAGAGTCCCACATATGGAATGGAGGTCACTTCAATTCATCAGAGTTTGAGGAACTCACCTGTGCTGGGCACAGCTCCCTGAAATGAACCCAACACATTTTCTGGAAAAACACAAAGTTATCCAAATGAAAAAGAATGGAAAGCTTTAAAAGCTAGGTAGCCCCAGGGGGCTCTAAAGCCCCTTCCAACTCTGAAACTCTCTGAGTCTATAACTCTGAACAGGTTCTGGATGAAATCACTTGTCAATTTCTATGGTCTGGCCCTTCCTGCAGTTGGTAATCAAGATGTGACCTTCATTTGCCTCTGTTTCCCCAGCTGGTGATTCTAATATTGGTCTTTTTCTACTTACTGTATGAAATAATGAGCAAAAGCCTTCCTCTCTGTGGACATTTTAAAGGCTCTTCTATCCAAGGGCCTCCCCAATCTGGCTTCAGTCATGTCCTTCATCCATCACTCCTCAGCTCAAAAAATCTCAGTGGCTTTCTATTTACTCTAGGTCTTATCAATTGCCTTTAAAGCCTACACTGTCTTCCTGCCTGATTTCACATTACCCCCTTCACACATGCTAAATGTCAGCCAAACTGGCTTACGCATGACGCCTGAACACACAGGCTACCTCCTATCTTAATGCTTCTTACACAGGTGAGGAAGAAATATGACCAGGAGGAGAAGAGCGAGGGCTGGGAGCTTTTCTCCATTGCTTTCCTTTTGCAGTTCTCCCAGACCCACAAAGCAACATTTCTGTTCATACAACTTGGACAAGCCATGAGATACCAAAAACAAGCCTTCTAGTGAGATAAAGGACTACCAGGCTTTACCACATGCCCTGCATCTACATCCTGAATTATGCCCTTCAGACTCTGATGCCATCTGACCTCAAACTTCTGGGATTTACTAGTGGCCCTACCAATGTCAATTATGCTCACTGGAGCAATCATCCCCAAGTGCCTAGCTGGAAAGGTGTCCTGGAGCTGATGGGGTTGTGCAGTGATTCAGAAAGGAAGCCAGTGAGAAATAAGGGATTAAGTCCTAGGATTATGGAATCATGGACTCAGAGCATGAAGGGACCGAAGAAGTCACCCAGTCCAAACCCCTCATTCTGCAGATGAGGAAACAGGTTCAGAGAGGTGTCCAGTCACAGAGGTAGTAAGTAGTAGAGGCACAGTTCAAACCTCAGTACTCTGACTCCAAATTCATCCCACTTTCCACTGTATCACCCTGCCTCCTCTAAATCTGCCATGGTGAGGAGGAGGAGGAAGAAGAGAAGGAGAAAGAGGAGAAAAAAGAGAAAAAGGAGGAGGAGGAGAAGGAGGAGCAGGAGAAAAAGAAGAAGAATGGGAAAAGAAGGAGGAGAAGAAGGAGGAGGAGGAGGAGAAGGAAAAGGAGGAGGAGAAGAAGAAGAGGAGGAAGAAGAAGGAAAAGGAGAAGAGGAAGAAGGAGGAGAAGGAGGAGAAGGAGGAAGAGGAAAAGAAGGAGAAGAAATTGGGGTTCAAATGTATCCAGTGAGTTCCTAACCACCCAGCACTTCTTCCAGCACCCCATTACTAAAGCAGAAGTCTAGACGCTCCTCTTTCCCACCTTTTGCGGTCTGGTTAAATGAGCACTGATCCAAAAAGAAATGCTAGGGAAGGTGGCCTAATCCTACCAGATCTCAAATTATATTAAAAAGCAGAGATCATCAAAACCACTTGTTACTGACTAAGAAACAGAGGGTAGACCAGTGGAATAGGTTAGGTAGTCAAGACTCCAGTAATCGATGATTATAGCAGTCTACTGTTTGATAAACCCAAGAACCTCAGCTTCTGGGATAAGAACTCACTTTTTGACAAGAATTGCTGGGAAAACTGGATAACAATGTGGCGGAAACTGGGCATAGACCAATGCCTGACATAGTACACAAGAATAAAGTCCAAATGGATACATGATCTAGGTATAAAGATTGATATTATAAACAAATTAGGGGAGCCAAGAATAGTGTATTTGTCATATTTATGGAGAATGAAGAAATTTTTAACCAAACAAGAGATAGAGAACATTATGAAGTGCAAAATGGATAATTTTGATTACATTAAATTCAAAAGTTTTTGCACAAACAAACCCAATAACCAAGATTAGGAAGGAAGCAGAAAACTGGGAAAGAATTTTGCAACTAGTATCTGAGATAAAGGCCTCATTTTTAAAATATATACAGAACTGAGTCAAATGTACTAGAATACAAGTCATTCCCCAAATGGTCAAAGGATAGGAACAAGCAGTTTTCAGAGGAAGAAATTAAAGTTACCTATAGTCATATGAAAAAAATGCTCTAAATAACTATTGATTAGAGAGAGGCAAATCAAAACAACTCTGAGGTACCATATCACACCTATCATATTGACTAACATGACAAAACAGGAAGCTGATAAATGTTCGAGCAGATGTGAGAGAGTTGGAACACTAATTCGTTGTTGGTGGAGCTGTAAGCTGATCCAACCATTCTGGAGAGCAATTTGGAACTATGCCCAAAGTGCTACAAAAATGTGCATACCCTTTGACCCAGCAATATCGCTTCTACAGCTGTATCCCAAAGAGATGATAAAAATGGGAAAAGGTCCCACGTGTACAAAAATATTTATATCAGCTCTCTTTCTGGTAGTCAAGAACTCGAAATCCAGGGACTGTCCATCAATATGAATGTAATGGAATACTATTGCTAGAAGTGATGAATAGTCAGACTTCAGAAAAACCTGGAAAGACTTATATGATCTGATGCTGAGTGAAGTGAGCAAAACCAGGAGAACATTCTACACAGTAACAGCTACAATGTTCAAGGACTGCTTCTGATACACTTAGCCCTTCACAGCAATGCAAACATTCCCAAAGGACTCTTGAGGCAAAATACCATCCACATCCAGAGAAAGAACTATAAAATCAGAATGCAGAACAAAGCAGACTCTTTTCTCTTATGTTATGTTTTTGTTTGCTTTTTTCTCATGGTTTCTCCCATTTGTTTTAATTCTCCTATGCAGTATGACTAATGTGAAAATGTGTTCATTAAGAATGTGTAGAATGTAAGTGTAAAACCCATATAAGATTGCAAGTCATCTCAGGGAGTGAGGGGAGAGGGAAGGGGAGAAAATTTAAGACTTATCAAAGTGATTGTAGAAAACTGAAAACAAATAAAATTAATTAGTTTAGAAAAAATAGCCCTGGTCCTAGTCTCAAAGGACTTGAGCTGAAATCTCAGCAGCTATGATCTTGGATGTCATTTCTCTCTGGGCCTTGGTGTCCTTGTCTATAAATATGAGGGCAGTATTTTAGGTGATCCCTAAGATTCCATCCTTATATAAAATTCCAGGGTTCTATAAACCTTAGGAGACTTCTTTTTCTCTTCCAGGCTGACTTTCCAATTCAGCCTGATTTTATCTGGATGAATCTAGGTATGGGACCAATAATGGAGCACAGTGACTTTCCTGGACCTGTCTAGATCCTCTGCATAGCTTATGTCCTCATATCACCTTAAAGATGACCTCAACCTTCCTAGGATTAGATTTTATTGCTTCTATCACACACTCTCCTAACTAATGATGTAGACCATTGCTCTCTAAATTTTATAAATTATGTAGCCCTATCTGTAAAATACTTTGGAGCACACACTCTGTCTACCCTGATTTATTTAATTATTTATAAATTAAATGCAGGTACTATTACATCAGTAATTACATATGTTATTAAATTTATACAAGAAATTCTAAAAGAGTGAAACAAAAATGAAATAATATTTTGTCCTACAGGAATAGGGATTCACTAAGGGCTTATTGAAGGGAAAGGGTAACATGGTCAGACGTGCTTTAGGAAGATCGCTTTGGCAAATGAACATCAAATGGACAGGATTGGGAGAGAGACTTGGGACAGGGACTGTTACAATAGTCCAGGGGACAGGATCTGAGAGTGTAAACTGTGGAAGCAAATGTGGATGGCAGAGGAAGGTACAGCTGTGGGAGTTGTAGAGGTAGAACTGATAAGATCTGAAATCAAAATGGTTTTGTGGGATGATGGAGGAGGAGGCAATGACAAACTAGATATGACAAAGGTTTTGACTCCTACTGCCCCTCAGTGATTTTGTTTCTCTGATTTGGTCCCTGGAACAGTGGACAGCCCAGCATCTGGATAGCAATGCAGTCAAAAGATCAGAGGATCATAGATTTAAAGTTGAAAGGGACCTTGGAAATTGAGTCTGGCCACTGCATTCTGCATCTGTTTTGTTTTTGTTTGTCCTTCACTCTCGAAGAGGCCCAACATCAGGAAGGTGATACCATGACTTGCAAGTGAACTGGATTTAAGTGACGCAGTGCTGGGCAAAGTTACCAGCCTCATTTTCTCCTCCAGAGCATATGGGTCCAGTGGCAAGATAGAGATCAGGATAACTGGTAATGTTCCTGGATGTACTACCGCTAAGTAAACTGAGGCACCAGAGAAGTGAAATCATTTATCTAATCAGGGATTCAGATGCTAGATCCTCAACATTAGAATTCTGGGTTGCCTTTGGGGCACACCTATGGTCCTGACACACTTCAACCTTCCCTTCCTCACCCCATGCCCAGGCTTGCTGCCTGTCACAGAGGAAAGATGATGGAGTGGCTCCTTCATCATCAATGACCTTGGTACACCTGACCAGCTACACAGAGTGCCTGATTTTCATATTCCAGATAAAAATCTCGTTGCCCTTGATCACAGAAGCTGCTCTTTATTGAGCCCCCAGAAAAGGAATATAGAGACGAGCTCCATATTCAAATCCCTGAAATTTATTTTCCATTACAGTATGTTAAAATATTAATTGTATCCTTTATTGCTGCTTCCACAATAAATACTGGGAACACATTACCAGAAGATATATTAAAATGAGCCACTATGACTGAAATGCCAAATACAGTATGGAAAAAGGAGCTAGAACTAACTCTTTCCTTCAAGCAACCCATTGAGATTGACAGCGGCACAACTGTAATTTGCAAACCCAGGGAGCAGCCTCCCTGCGAAGAAAAAACTCTCCCTGCCCCCAACTCCAACTCCATCTTCTCTTTCCAGCATAGTATGTATTGGGATTGCAATCAATTACTATTTATTAAGTGCTTAGTGGGTGTGCAAGGCCCCACCCTGTGCTCCACTCCAATTGGAGGCAGTCTTCTCCTCCCAATTCCTTTGTGACATTTGCTCCAAAATACTCTGCTTTGGGAATGCTATCAAAATGAAATGAAGAACTGGGTTCCTGCCAGATGAGGAAAATGGTGGCATGGAAGAAAGCTGCTTTTACTTATGTCATCAATAAGGAAATATCCGGAGTTCTGTATGTGCAAAACATATTCTCATTCTCTCTCTCTCTCTCTCTCTCTCTCTCTCTCTCTCTCTCTCTCTCTCTCTCTCTCTCTCTCTCTCTCTCTCTCTCCCTCTCTCTCTCTCTCTCTCTCTCCCTCTCTCTCTCTCTCTCTCTCCTCCTCCTCCTCCTCCTCCTCCTCCTCCTCCTCCTCTTCCTCCTCCTCCTTCTCTTTCCCTCCACTCTTACTGTCTCCCTCTCTCTCTGTCTTTCTCCAAGTCTCTCTCCTCTCTCTGTTTGTCTCTCTCTCTCCCCCCTCAATCTCTATCTGCTCTTTGACTGTCATCAAACCATGTCTTCATGGGAGGATTAGATCACATTTGAACAATAACATGCTTTCTCTGCTGTCTCATAGAAGGAAAATATGAGAAAGAACAAAATAAAGATGGCTGGCCATAGCAAGAAAGGGAACTGAGAGGTACCTAGAGGCCCTTCCAGGGTAAGGAAGCAGCTGAGTCATGATGGTAGAAGTAATAACAAGAGTAGTTCCAAAGGTAGTAGGAGTGATTGTATGGTAGCAATAAAAGTTGTAGTAATGGTGACCATGAAAGTTATAATAGCAGTGGCAAGAGGATCAGGGGTCAGAGTAGCAATGATGGTGGCAGTGATTAACAGCATTGTGGGCGACAGGGGTGACCCAATAGCAGTAGCCCTGCCAATAGAAAGTCTAAAAATCAGAGAATTTAAAGTTAGGAAGGACTTCAGATACCACCTCATCCAGCCTCTTCATCAATTCAAATCCATCCAGAGTGACCATCCAGGCTTGACTTGTAGATCTGAAGGGATGAGAAGCTCACTCCCTTCCACCAAAGCCCACATCACCTTGAGATAGCTCTAATTGTCCTGGAGACTTCTCTTTCTATCTAGCCTCTATCTAGCCTCTCTTCAACCTCCATGACTCCTAGTTCTGCTCAAGTGATGCCTTCTAATCCAACCCACCGAGTGGTAGTGTTTTCCTTCACCAATTACCTTAGGTTTATTCTGTAAAACTGAAGAATGTATACATATAGTCACCTCAACAGAACGTAAACTCCTTGCATAGTCTTTGCACACCCAGTGCCTAGTACTGTGTCAGGCACTATAGGCTTGCTGATTGAGTAATTGCACTATAGGGAGAAAAGAATCTAATCTTTGTACTGATAGGGATTTCTGAATGTATATAATACATATGTGTGTATGTATACACACACACATGCGCACACACACACACACATATATATATGTATATACATACAATTTTTATTGCTCTCTGGTTTTAAGAAGCAGAGTGGTATAGTGAATACACAGCCAGGAAGACCTGTGTTCAAATTCCTCCTCAGACTCCTACTTGCTGTGTGACCTCAGGTAAGTCGCATAGCTTCTCAGGGCTCTAGGAGACTTGCTACAACTCACACTACAGAGAGCACCCACCTGCAGCTGGAGCTGGTGGGCATTTCCTGCCCAGAGGGTCCCCATTTCAGTGTAATCACAGGTCCAGAGTTCACCTTCTATTATTTGCTTTGAGTGAAGAAGGTTATAGAGAACGTCTAAAAAATCTCCATCCCCTACTGCCTACCCAACAAGCCTTCCCTTGTAACGAAGAAGAGAGACGAAAATGAGCTCAGCCCAAATGAACTGTGGAAAAGGGAAAAGACTTTCTGCTTAGCCCCCAAGGGCAGAATTGGTAGTGGGGGATTAAAACGGCAAAGACACTGATTTAGTTTGATGTCCGGAACAACAATCCGAGCTCTCCCAGACTGTCACAGCTGACCCCAGGAGGCAACAGTATCTTCCTAGCAGGAGAGTTTCCAACAAATCCTGAACAATCACCTGTTGAATCTGCTGTGGTGGGGATTCTCATTCAGACCTAGCTTGGACTGGATAGCCCTGTGAGATTCTGTGATGGCTTGTGTCAGGGATGAGGAACCAACAACTTCAAAGCCACATGTGACCACGTGTTCAGTCAAAGAGCTGCACTTGAGGACCACATGTGGCCTCGAGCCTGCAGGTTCCCCACCCCTGTGCCTGTGTCCTTCATTTTTTACAACTCACTCTTCCATTTTACAGATGAGCAAAGAGAAACAGAGAGTTAAGAAATTTGCTTGAAAACAACAAGGGGCATGTAGAATGGAGTACTGCACTTGGAGGCAGAAAGAACTGAGTTCAAATCTAACCTCAGTCACTGTGTGACTCTGGATAAGTCATTCAACCTCTCTCAGACTCAGTTTCCTCATCTGTAAAAGTGTGGATAACAGTATCACCTACCTTATAGGATTACTGTAAGAATCAAATGCATGGCTTATGTAGGCCCTTTATAAACCTTAAAATGCAATATAAAATGCTCTCATTATTGTAATTATTGTTAAAGCCCCTACTATGCGCCAGGCAAAATGTGGGGCACTGGACAAACATTCAAATGAAATAGTCACTGCCCTGAAGGAGCTTATATTTTATTATATCTTCCATCTGTTATTTCTAAATCACTGAAGTCCTACAAATGCTATCACTGCCCCCTAAATTTGCATGTTGGGGCAAAGGTCATCTCACCCTGCCCTAGTTACTATTCTGGTAACTATTGGCACTTGGCATCCAGAGCATGTCGACTCAATGATTTCATCCTGTAATCCCTCTTAATAGAGTAAACACGATGGTCCCCACAAATCTCCTCCTTCCTCATCCGAGGCTTCTGACGATGGAGGCATCTGGCTGTTTTCACAAATAAAAGACTAAATTCCTCTTCCTGACCAAAATGAAATTTAAAAACCTGGGCTGAAGAAGCATAAATGAGCACCTTTTGGATTTCTCTCCGGCAGAAAAAGAATCATTGAATGGACATCTTTAACACTCTCATGTGTTCTCCCCCTACACACACACACACACACACACACACACACACACACACACACACACACACACACACCCCCTCACAAAACCAGCATAATTGCCGACCAAACCCCTCTGCTCCAACTCAGCTCTCATTTAAGGGTAAAGGAAAACGGGAATCTTAATGAAGGGAGAATTATCCTTGCTGTTGCTCCTGTAAATGTTTGTTGAAGGAAAGAAGGGAGGGGAAGCAAAAAGAGGTAGAAATAGGAGATATGCTGTATAGACTCAGCTTTATCAGGAAGCCTATTTGTGTCATATACATTAGAGAGATTGTACAAGAACAGCTCACCCATGTGAAAATATTAGCACTGTAATTCTGCCAAGGTCAGCGAGACCTAGTGATTTGCTGAGATATCACCTTCATTTCACCAGGTAAATAAAGACTCGTTATTCAGTGTGTCCTACCCAAGAAGACACTCCATAGCAACACTTAAATTATGAATACTGCACATATGTTCCATATCATATCATTTACAGCACAATTTAGCCCAGACACAGTGCTTTGTAACAAACGATGCTACCATTCACAAAATGCATTTAAATAGCATAATTTAGTTCATTAAATCCAGTCATTTACAGTAAATCAAAATCATCACAGGAATTGAAGTGAGTACACAGTTGTTTGTTTGAATAGTTAAGCTAGGTAAGTCAATTTCTTTTTGAAGGTCAAGGACAGAGTTGTTTCCATTTTCCGTTATAAAAAAGATACAGTTGGTGTCAGGAGCTAATTTAGTATCATCTCCCAATGATCAACCCTCTTGGTTTTTCCTGTCTCCTGGTTGGTGCCTGTCCTAGCCTCAGACTTCTGACATACAGCTCAACCATGGAAACATTTAACCCAGCCTCTAGCTTCATTAGAGTCTGCAGTAATTACAGATGCAGATTTCAGGAAGCCCGAAATGTATGTCGTTATCTTGTTGCTTCCATCCAATTCCATTTGGTTCCACAAGGATTTCCTAAGTGCTAGGCACTGAGGGCACAAGACAAAAATGAAAGCAGTCTCTACTCTCAAGGACTTTCCATTCTAGAATGCACATAATGTACTTTGTAATGTATAATGTACATTCCGGAGTGTAAACTCTTTGAAAGCAGGGGATGCTTTTATTTTTGTCTTCAAAGCCCTACCACCTAGCAAAGTACTTGGCACACAATAAGTAGTTAACAAACCTGCAATGATTGATTAATCCAGCTCAATAAATGTCTATAATACTGTACACTTTGTGGCGGAGTGAATGAATAATAAAAACATCATTAATGAATTAATGCAAAAATGGTTATTAAGTGCTTACTAAATGCAATACATTATTCTAAGAACTTGGGATATAAGCAGAAAAGCAATATGGCCCCTGCTCTCAAAAGTCTAACATTCTAATTTGTGAGGTGAGGGAGAGACAACACTGCAAGTCAGATGGAAAGGTCCCAAGATCCTTAGGGTACATTGCAAAGCAAATGTTAATGCCTCTTCTTTAATGTCATTTCCACTGATCCAATCCTATCTGCCTATCATGTTTATGTATTTGACAATGCCAAGGATTTTGGGGTCAAGAATTTGCTTTTCTGTGTCTTCAGTACCTGAGACCGTAGCACCTACAGAAGCAGTTGCTAAGGCCTATCTCTAAATGAAAAGATCTGGAGTCAGAAGACCCAGATTCAAATCCCTCCCCTGACACTCCCTTTGTGACCTTGGGAAAATCACAACCTCCCTGGGTCTCAGTTTTCTCATCTGTAGAATGGGGATGTGAGACTAGATGGTTTTTGTTTCCCTTTCAGTTTTCCATCTAAGATCTTATGAACCTGAAGATCTGGAGTCAGGAAGGCCTACGTCCTGTTTCATAAAGGAGCTGGCATCATGAGTTTTGTAGAAAGGAAAGAATTTCACAAGCACAGATATGGGACCGTGTTGCAAAACTAGACTAAAAACTGAGAGCAAAGTTCTTCTGGGATGTTGACTTCAACGCCTTGGACACGATGGACCTTCAATAAACGTGTGTTGATTGAATGTTTCCTTTAATGTAACTACAACCTATATGCTTCACGCTCACACTGATGGATGTGCTAGAGACTCTGTCACCATAAATCAAACATGCTGCTTTCCTAGTGCACATGGGTACATCCATCAGGTGACCTCTACACCCTTGATGCCAGCCTTTGGACAAGAGCAGCACTTGCCCATCAGCTTAAGTTAGGAGTCTCTAAAGATGAGGAGTCTATATCCTCCCAATCAGTCCGCTTCTGGGCTGGAAGAAAATCTGAAGAAAATTTATCCTTCCGTTCAAAAACACACTGACAGAAACAGCAGTATTATGCCTGAGTTTATTGTTGAGACTCAAGATCTTCAACAACGGGATGGAGTTTTGTGAAAAAATCATGTGTGTTCATAGGACACACAGGTTGGTGGGTCAATGGAAGCTCCCCTCTCCCTAGTTGTGGAGAGATTGGACAGTCTTCCTATTTACAAAACAGCCCCAGAGACTGAAATCACTTCTGCCTACCAGTGAGTTAGTGGGACTTCTTGTCAGAACTGATGGACCCTTACCTCATCACTGTTGTTTGCTGGTGTTCATCCTTCATTCTCAAAGAGGTCCAATGTCATCAGGAGAGAGATGTCTTAACCTGCAAGTGAATTGTATTTGAGTGAGGCACAACTGTGCAGCACTGTCTTCTCCAGAGTCTTCAGAGTACAGTAGCAAGACATAGGTCAGGACAACTGACAATGGTCCCAGATGCAGGAGGCCTTCGCTAACCTCATCAGACTCTAAGCAAAAGATGTACAAAGATGCCTGACTCAGACAGTGGTCCAGAAATAGACAGTTCAACTAAGGAGGACTCTGTATACTGTAACCCAACAATTAGATGGTTGGAGAGAACTGGACCAAGAATGCCAGGTGTAGACTCCTAGGATATAGGGCTTCATGTTCAGGAATGCAGAACTATAGTTTTCATGAGAATACTGATCAGCTTATAGCATCTACTAGCTCAGGTCTGGAGCAGACTGGTCTGTAAGTCTCAGAAGAGCTAAACCTTCTGCTTGGTTGTTAACTACACTGACAGTATCTCAGGAGAAACTGGAAAAATGGCTCCTCGTGTAGTCTGACAATAATGTTAATGTTTACCCATGTAAGCATATGTTCATAACGTGCATGTTAATTACTGAATATTTTGAGTACAATTCTGTTTTATTCCTTTCCTGTTCATGGTTATTTGGTTTTGTGCTCGTATCTTTCACGTACTGTAGTTAGATTAGTCTGCTAACTATGCGCAGTTTTGCTCTTTGTTTATTTGCACATATGTTGCTGTTTTGCATTTTTTGTTACTTTGTAGACATACTGATGGTACTGCTTTACTTTTGCTAGCTGTTAGGAATATTTACTTGAGCTTTATAGAGATTCAGGTAACTCTGAGACAAATATATCTTGTATGTCCTTAACATAATTTAGTTACTGAAGTAACTGTCCCACTATGCTGTGTCTTTTGTAGGTATTTCTGGTATAATTTTGCTATGAATGGCACCTAAGTTCTAATTAGACACTGAGGTCTAATTTGATGCTATAATATATACTTCTATATGTTGAGCATGCTGCACCTGATTTTGCAAGGGACTGAAAAATGCCTTTCCCTGGGGAGAAATGAAATCCAGACAATCCTTTACCTAGTAGGAAATGCTGTCTCTAGAGGATGTGTACAGCCCTGGTGGTCGGAAGGGGGGAGTACATATAAGATTTTCTCATCACAAGGAGAACATTTTGAACTAAATGATCAATCCTGAAATTTAAGGGAGATTTTGCTTTCAAGTTAGCAAACTAAGGCAAGGATGGTGAGTCTGGTCCCTGAACAAGAGGAGCATAGAAGCAGCCAGAATTGAAGCTGTCTCAGTTAAATGAGGCAGCTAGGTAGCACAGTGGATAGAGCACTAGGCCTGCAGTAAGGAAGACCTGTATTCACATCTGACCTCAGAATGCTATTAGTTCTGTGACCCTGGGCAAATCATTTAACTCTGTTTGCCTTAGCTTCTTCATTAGTAAAATGAGCTGGAAAAGGAAATGGCAAACTAGTCCAGTATCTTTGCCAAGAAAACCCCAAATGGGGTCACAAGGAGTCAGACACAGCTCCACAACAACAGCTAACTGAGAGCAAAGGGGAGACATCTGTGCCTCAGGCAAAAAAAAAATTCTAATGGCGCTGAAATCGCCCCTATGAATTCATTTGAATCATAATATTCTGCTTTCTTCATTTCCTTCACTTTCTCCCACCAAGGAGAGCGTGTGTAAAAATATCCAAAATTGATTTCTTCTTTAAAGTTTGTGTATAGTTATGCTTAATTCATTTTTAATTCCCCAGACGTATTAAGTGATTGATCCTAATTGCTCTGGTATAAGAGCAAAATCAGTAAGTGATCTGTGAACTAGGAGTTTATACATGCAAGTTTTTGTAGGGAGCATTTTTGTAAAAAGATAGAAACACAGAAGTCTGAACTGTTTGGTGTAAGCCTCCAGGACTGTATCCTGACTGGGATATAAACTAAACTGAACTAAAGGACACAAAATTTTACGGATTATTCTATTTGAAGCAAAATTATAGTTATGTCTAAGAATTTTTGCTTCCTTTAGGTGAAAAGCACCTCATCATTCTTGCACTCTGGGGGTCAGGCTGAGCTATGTTCATCCTGTGGATTTTCTCCACTGTTTACCCAACTATGCACCCTAGAGAAATCTCTGAAAGGGTGGAGCCAAGGGCAGTAACTGGAAAGTAGTTCCTGCCCTGTGGGAAAAGAAAAAGAGTAACAAGAAAAGTTCAGCAATGCTCATTTCCTAGGTTAGGAGCAGATAGCTCACTTCATGCAGCCAGTCCTCACCATCACCTTGGCTTTACCACATCTTGTCCTCCTGAGTCAAGTGTTTTCCTAAACCAGAAAAGCTATCAAACACAGCAGGGTCTTGGTTTCTCTACATCTCTCAGTCAGTTGTATGATCATAAACAGTCAGTCCTTCCTAGTTTCTGTCTCTTATTTTCATGGTGGATAAATATGAGCACAAACCAGTCTCATAAAAAATTTTATAGAGATGAGAAAGCAACCCTGCGGGTGAGAAGTAGCTGATATCTTCTAAGATACCTTCTTTTCTTTCATAGAGGCAACATAATTTAGTGGAAATTGCAGTGGAACTGAAGTTAGGAGGCTTGGGTTGAAATCCTAGGTCTAATGTTTACTATTTGGGGGACTTAAGGCAAGTTATTTTCCCCTGCTGGCCATCAGTGCCCTCCTCTGTAAAATGAAGCAGTTACATGACAAAGGTCCTTTCCAACTCTGTGATCCTATGATACTCATCGCTTCATGACTTTGGGTACCAAATCAGCCAGTCAGTTGCCAGTGAAAGGGGAACAAGGAATAAAAGCATCAGCCCACATTTCTCAATGCTTTAATAATTTACCAAAATCAAATCATTTCCTTGCTACTACATGGTAAGATGGGTCCATTTTACAAGTGAGGAAACTGAGGCTCAGAGAAATTAAATGACTTTTCCATGGACACAAAGGATCAAAGGTGGGATTTGAACACAGACCTTCCTGATCCCAAGCCCACTAGGCTAGGAGGTGTCCATGGTCACATAACTAGCATGTATTAGAACCAGGTGTTCCTAAATCTGGGTCAAGCAAGTTGTAGCTTTTCCATAGTCAACAAGAAAGTGCCAAAGGCAAGATTAGGGCCCAGGTTACTGAGACCAGATTCAGAGGATCATATATCTAAAGTTAGAAGAGACCTTAGAGACCATCAGATCACACCCTCTTACTTTATAAATAAGGAAACTGAGGCCTAGAGTGGCTTTCTCCATAATCACACAGCATTTAAATGTCAGAGGCAGGATTTGAACCCAGGTCTTCTTAACTATAGATCCAACAAATTAAGTGACTTTCCTGTGGATATAAAAAATAAGTAACTCTGAGAGGCATGAGGCTTCAGATTCAGGATTCTGCCTCCAAAGTCAGTGCTTTTTCTACACTGCCTTCTGTAGGAATCAAATTCCACGAAAACATACCTAGATGGGGGACCTGAGGCTTATCCAAGGGAGTCTACATGCCACAGTTACCAGAACCGGTGGTTGGACTCATCTTCAGTTCACTCATCAGATGTACACATGCATGCACCCTCACCGTTCCATTCCTGCTACCACTCCACAGCTGAGTCTGTCACCTGTTGCAGCAATAATACTGGATGGGGGGAGGAAGAGGGAGAGGGGAAGAGGGGGAGGGGAGGGGAGTGGAGAGAAGGAAGGAAAGAGAGGGAGGGGAAGAGGGGATCTGTTTTCTAAGAGCCATCACAAAGTGTGTTTCCATGGGCAAAGGAGCTCAGTTAAGAGTATGATTTTTGTGCTGCCTTATGAAAGGAGGAAAAGAAAGGCTGAGGGAGGTCAGCTATATAAATACTAGAAATACTATTAAAGAACCAGGATTTGCTGTGCTGAGAAGATAGCTAGGCATACTCCTGGGGTTCATCCCTGGGTGCTCTATACTCAAGTCAGACTCAGTTACACTCTTTCCCTCCCAGTTCCCACAGTGTGCCTTTACTTACCCCATTCCTCTGCCTATGATGCATGGCACAGTGGGGAAAGTACAGGAATATGTGTTAGAAGACCTGAGTTCAAACTGACACTTCTATTTGTTACCTGTGTGATCTTGGTTGAGCCATTTCCCTCTGGGCCTCAGTTTCCTCATCTATAAAATAAGGCCTTCCAGTTCCAAGTTAAACAATTCTTCTACCCATCCCACCACCATCACTGCCCCTCCTCAACATGGACAGGAGGCACAGTGGATAGACCTCTGAATCCTAATTCAAAGACAGACTCAGACACTTAACTAGCTGCGTGACTCTGGGCAAATCACTTCATATCTTACTTTGTTTCCTCATCTGTAAAATGGGGATAAGAATAGCTTCTACTTCCCAGGGTTGTTGGGAGGAGAAAATGAGATAATATTTAGTATTTTTATTTTATGGACTAGAACAAGCACTTCCATAACGTAGCATAATAAAAAAAAGATGATTGTGACTGCATACGAAACTTCAAATCTGTTGTGTACAGGAAGATGGTATTTGTAAAATGCCTTACAAACCTTGAAGTATCATATAAATGCCAGCTATTATTATCATCCAAGATAAGATTTGAACCCAATCTTCCTTGTTCCCCTTCCTGAGCCTTATCCACTGTACCATGCTACTTCATCCATTAAAGATCAGACTCAGTGCTACCTCCTTCAAGGAGCTTCTCCCTCAGTCCTTACACAGCACTTGGATCTGTAACTCTCTGCTGTTTTATTGATGTGATACTGCATGGTGTGCTGATCTGTGTGGGTATCAAGCAGCTACTAACCTGAATGAGGGAACGGGTACATGCTACTATTCTGCACACAGTAGGCAGTTTATAACTAAGTTTTGTTAGAGTTTGAGTCTCTCATTTGTTCCTGGCTCGCTCATTTTAGGAAGCATATGGACATTTTGGAGAGCATCCCAAAGGGGATGCTCATGGTGATCCCAGGCTCAGAGATTTAAAGCATTCAGGAAACTTAAGAGGCATCAAGTCCAGTGTGGCCCAGGAGATGAAGGCACATTCCAAGGGTCAAGCACCTAATTATGACCAGAGGCAGAATTTGAAACCAGCTCTTCCTAAATTCAAGTTGGGGCCCCCTCTCTACTAACTTATGAGACCTGCCTCAAAACCATTTAGTAAGAGGATCTTATGAACCTCAGGTCCATTGATATGTTTGAAGTGGTCTGTGAACTTGGATGGGGAAGAATTACACCCTTATTTTCATTGACTTCTAACTGAAAGTTAACATTTCTTTCCACTACGAATGAAGGCAGCAAAGATTATTTAGCAAAGGGGTCCACAAGGCTCTATCAGACTGTCAAAGGAACCCAAGACACAAGGAAAGGTTTAAGGGACTGGGGATGTTGAGCCTGGAGAAGAAAAGGCCTGGAGCATAGAGCAGGAGGGCTGTATTCAAGTATTTTCAGGGCCATCATAGGGAAGAGAATTCAACATGGCCCCAAACAAGAAATTAGAAACTGGCTATGAGGAATCAGGTGAAGCTACAGAGAGGCAAATTTAGGTAGATTTCAGGAAGAACTTCCTAGTCATTGGAGTTATCCTAACAGGAATGGGCTGCCTCATGAAGCAGTAGGAAAACCCATTTCCTAGAGGTCTTCAGGAAGAGGCTGGATGACCACCTCTTGGGTCTGATATATGGGCAGTTTCTGCTCTGGAACATATTGGACCAGATGAGTTCCTTGGGGCTCCTTCTAACCCTAATATTTTTGATTGATAGAGACCAGAGTTGCACCCAGAAACTGAGATCCTTTAAGAATAGTATTAATATGAGAGAAAGATAATGCACTTGGGAGGGAAGAAAGGAAGGAAGGAAGGAAGGAAGGAAGGAAAGAAAAAAGGGAGGGAGGGAGGGAAGGAAAACCGTCAGTGAGCACCCACCAGGCTGAAGAAAAAAGTACATCCAAATAGGACTCTCAATTCTTGTCCACTCCACATTCTAGGCAGACCCAGAAGTGAGAGATGTCAAATGAGTATTGTTATATGACCAGATGGTGGCACATTTTGTCAGCTTAGATGCACACCCACAGACAATGGATATCACCATATATGTCACAAGGAAGCACCTGTCAGAGTTGTATGATTTCACCCTGAGGTTAAAAATCAAGTGAGCCAAGAGGAAAGCTTGTATCAAGATTAGATGCCTTTTTTCCTTTTCCTTGATCTTGTTACAAAACGTCCCTTGCATGCCCTCCCCCACCAGTAACTCCTTTCGTCAGGGAGCCTGTACAAAGCTGACGACGTCAGTTTGTATTCCATGAGGTGATAACGTGTTGTTCATTGAACACTGAAAGCCTAGTGTTTCCAAGTTGACTCTAAAGCTCAGAGGATCCAAGGGGAAAGGGGATGAGGACGCACATTTATTAAGTACACATTTATTACGTGCCAAGCACTGTTATATCTCATTTGATCTGTGGTAGAAGTGGGAAGGGCTGCAAGCTCCCATCATTGTTCTAGAGGGAGCCCGTTGAACCATCTGCAAATTGAAATCCATCTATGGTTTAAATCAGTCCAAGGGAAATGACTGAGGAACAGACTGAGGAGATGACTTGCCCAAGATCAGGTAGTTGGTGTCAGAAGCAACACTGGAACTCAGAACTTCCTGATTCCATGTCCAGTATTCATATAACAATAAAATCACAGTTCTGGTCCCCAAAATAAAACAAACCAAAAAAATGTTCAAAATTTTCACATCTGTCCTCTGATTTTTCCCCCATTTATTCCTTCTGAATGTCTCCATCAGAGAGCCAGCAAATACATTCAGAGTGGGGGAAAGTGTTGACAGCTGACATATACCCAGCTTGATTCAGGCTGATGTGGCTAAAGGGCACAAAAATAATCCAGAGAGGGCTGATATTTCTTCTTCTATATTTAAAGAAACTGGTTTTAAAAGGTTAGGATTGGGCTTTGACTCTGTCACCATCAGAAAGGAAACTCTAGCGGTACCATCCATCAGTGCGAAATTCTACTTTCTTACGCCCATCTGTAAGCTGAAGGCAAGAAGATGCCTCCTCATCACTGGGGCAGTCAGGGGCAGAGGACCTCTTGTTGATACTGTGCCCCACCCCAGATTCCAGGCGACCTTTGGGGTCACCTCCCCACTAGCTCCTCCCTCTTGCTCAGCCCCACCAGCATAGAGCACACCCTTGGGCAGGTGGTTCCCAGCTCCAAGTGGAAAGCGTGAGCCAGGCGGTTACATGAGCTCGGGCATTCTGGGTGTGACATTTAACTGAGACCCCAGAGAGGAGCTGGCCTGGATCGCAGCCAGAATGTAAGGAAGGAGAGCATCAGTGTCAGGATGATGACACAGGGGAAACAATCGTGACCCTAACATCGGGAGCCAGAAAGAAACCCAAGGCCTTGTGTATGCCAGGCCAGAACCTTCCCCGTGGCATCAAAATTCCCCTGTGCTCTTAATGCTTTCTTCTTCAGGCTTGCTGGGGGCTCCAGGGTGTGTGCCCCAAAATGCATTAAACAAATTTGGGATAGAAATTTTATCTGTCTTTAGATAGAAAGAAACAGACAGAGACCGAGAGACAGGCAGAGACAGATGGAGACACAGAGAGATATAGGAGGAGAGACAGCGAAATAGAGATATAGATAAAGCCATATAAATAGACATGCATATACATTCATATGTAATGGCACATTTATTTATATATCACCTTTTTAATAATCTGGATGGGCAATTTCACTGATAGGTGGAACTCCCATTATGGAAATGTCCTCTACCAATTCAGGCAGGCAGTCAGTCAGCAAGCATTTGTTAATCCTTCATATGACAGGCAGCATGCTAAGTGCTACCACAAACACAATCCTGCCTTCCAGGAACATACAATCTAATGGGAGAGAAAACACGCAAACCACTCTGTATATACAAGTTATAAGTCAGAAGGAAGATTCTAGCAGTTGAGAAGGACCAGGAAAAGCCTCCTGCAGAAGGTGGGATTTGAGCTGTCTAGGAGAAAGTCAAGGAATATAGGAAGTGGAGGTGAATGAGGGACAGCTTTTGCAAATGCATGGAGTTAAGAGATGGAGTGTCCTATGTGGGAGAAACAGCTAGAAGGCCAAGGTTGCTGGTCATATGATACATGAAGAAAAAGTTTGTTATTAGGTTGCTTTACTTGTGTCCAACTCTTTGAGACCCCGTTTGGAGTTTTCTTGGCAAAGATACTGGAGTGGCTTGCTATTTCCTCCTCCAGCTCATTTTACAGATGAGGAATCAAAGGCAGACAAGGGTAAGTGACTTGGCCCTGTCACAAAACTAGTAAGTGTCTGAAATCTGATTTGAACTCAGGAAGATGAGTCTTCCTGACTCCAGGCCTAGTGCACTATGGTGCCATTAGCTGCCCAAAGGGGACGTAGCAAGGTAACAGGACATGAAGGGCTTTGAACACTAACAAGATTTTTTAATTTGGTTCTAAAGGTGATAGGGAGTCACTAGAGTTTACTGAGTAGGGGAGCAGGGTAATGTGGTTAGCCCTATGCTCTAGGAAGATCACTTTGACAACAGGGTGTAAGCTGTATTGGAGTGGTGAAAGACAAGGCAAGCCACCAATGGGCTATTGAAGTAATCCCAATGGGAAGTGATGAGGGACTCAATCAGGGCAGCGAATGTGAGTGGATCAGGAGACACTGAAAGAATGCTGGCACTTGATTCTGTGGACCGGGATTCAAATTCTGCCTCTGATATTTACTGCTCATGTGACCATGGTCTTGATGTGTCCATTCACCATTTTATTCATCTATAAATTAAGAGAATGGGACAAGAGGGTGCCTGAGATCTCTTCCAGTTCTACACCTAGGATCCTATGATCTAGGTATGTGGTGGTTTATTGTGTCAGCATTTAATAAGTACCTACCATGTGCCAGACACTATGGCAGGTGCTGGAAACACAAGTACCAAGAATAAAGGAATCCCCCCTCACATTGCAATAGATGAAACAACAAGGACATGTCTACAACAAAAACATAAAGTAAATAAATACAGATATATTCCAAGCACAAAGTCATCTGGGAGGGGAAGACTAGCAGCTGGGAGGATGAGGAAAGGCTTTAAGCAGAATGTGTTGCTTGAGCCACATCTTAAATGAAGAGATGTCTCCAACTCAGATGTAACTTAGAGTCTCAAAAGGATTTACCTGGATTACCATGAGGTCTGGAGTCACATGGTAGTGTGTTCTGGAGGCAGGACCGGAGCCCTATTCTTTCAAATCTAAGGCTCGGCCTGTAGACACGCTTCTATGCAGCTACTTGAGGGCAGAGACAGTTTTGATTATTTCCACAGAGAACACAGTACCTGGCACATAGTAGGTGCTTAGTAACTACTCTTTGACTGATAAACTGATTGATTGATATAATAAACCATTATGGCCATTGAGTGGAATAGGTTTAGTGAAGACTTCTCAGATTGTAACTCTTCTCCCAGGGGTGAGATAAGACCGAGAGGCTCAAGGTTACAATATTTTTAGAATGAAATAATTCCATATAAGGATATAAAACTGTGTAGTACATTAGGGTCTCAATGATTGGATAAAACTTACATAATTCTTCAATGTCTTCATTTCAAAAGGGATTGGTTAGATTTTGCGTCTAGAGTGTAAGATCATATTCTCAGCTAATGAGAATAATGGTCGGGGGGGGAGGGACTTGCTTTAGGGTCTATATAAATCACTGCCTTTTCTTTATCTTCAGCTTTCCTACTCCTACAGGATTGCCCCGCTTCTCGAGAATCGAATAAATAAACTTTCTGTCATCACTTTGAGAGGCCTCTGAGTAATTAATTTAAGTAGGGATCTGAGCCATCCCACACAGCCATCCATTTAGAATGGGGAGGAATCTTAGAAATCACAGAGTCATTGATACAGACCTGACAGAGACCTCAGAAAACACGGTGTCATTGACTGAGGCCTAGAAAGAATCTCAGCCCAACCTCCTCCTCATTTCACAGAGGAAACCCAGGGAAGGTAACATGCCAAGTACCAAGAACTGAGACATGCCCAAGGCTACGCAGGCACTAATGTCAGAGCGGAGATTCAGACTCAAGACCCTGGCTCCCAATCCAATATGTTTTCTATTCTACTTATCATCTAGACTGCCTCATTTAGGAAGAGGTGCTACCCCCTCATTTATATGTCAAACTATGCATTATTTCTATATGTGTGTTATAGAGAGTTTATGCATCAGCACAAACACATATTAGGGTGATTTTGAATGGTGTCCCTAAAATAATGAATAATAAAAGCTAACATTTATATAATGCTAGGTGCTTTCACATATATTATCTTCCCACTAACCCTGGGAGGTAGGTACTATTATTATCCCCATCTTACAGATGGAGAAAGTGAAGCTGAACAAAAGATAGGTGACTTGGTCAGGGTCATGCAGCTACTACGTGTTTAACCTAGGTCTTTGCTGACTTTAAGTTCAATATTGTTTCCCCCTCATTGAATCGCTACAGGCATTTGGGTTTACATGCTGCCAAGAGTGTAAAGTGACTTTTCAGTGAATTGAGGAGGTGGATATTCAAAGGAAGGTGAGTCCATGACTGACCAAAAGTTGTCAGCAATGGGGTGGAAGTCAGCAGTGCGTCACAGGTGCAAGAGAGAGGAAACCAGGCCAGAAGACTTGAAATGAAACTGGGGCAAAAGATGAGCAGGGGAAGGAGTTGCAGGAGTCAGGGAATGCTAACATCAGAAACTATATTGTATTCTATCAAGAAGTCTGGAACAAGACTTTAGGGTAAATAGTAAAGGCCCCTAAGTGGTTCAGTGGATAGAGTGCTGGGCCTGGAGTCAGAAACACCTGAGTTTAAATTCAGCCTCAGATATTCACTAGCTGTATGACCCTGGGTAAGTTACTTAACCTTTGTTTGCCTCAGTTTCCTCACTCATAAAATAAGATGAAGATGGAAATGTCAGATCACTCAGTGTCTTTGCCAAGAAACCCGCATACGGGGTCATGAAGAGTCAGACTCAGATGAATGATTTAAACAATGATGACAAGTACTAAAGGTGAAAACAAGGCATTGTGTTGAAACAAGGTAGGAAGGTAGGCAGAAAGCCCATGGTGCATGCATTGATGGGTAAGGTATCGCAAATGGTCCAAAGTCCAGGCCAGAAACCCAAAGACAAGAAACCCAAAGGAATAATACAGCGTGATGATGACAGCTAAGAGTTATCAAGCTCTTGAGGTTTTCAAAATACATGAAAAAAATAAGGGGAGAAAATGAGAATTCTGTGTTGAGACCCAAGATCAAGTTCTGGATCTACTACAAACTAGCTAGATGATCTTGGGGCAAATCACTTACTCTTCGTGGGACTCAGTTTCCTTATCTGTAAAATAAAGTTTGGACAATATTCTCTCTAAAGCTCATTTTTTTCCATTTTAAAATTCTCTTATTTTTATAATACACATGGAGATGTAAATCACAAATTAGCAAGCTATTCACAAGGCACAGTGGTCATAAATTGATTCTGATGGTAGTAGGACAACTCTGCCTGACTTTTTTCTCATTTCCAGGCCCTCCTCTGACTCAGCCACCACTTTAGAATCCTTTTGGAATCAGCTGCTGCAAGCAGCAGCAGTCCTCCTTTGGTCCCAGTTCATTGACAGAGCTCTGATGATGGAGATGTGCTGGGATCCATAAACCCTGGGCACTTGTCCCTAGCATAAGCACTTCTCCCATCTCTCAGCTCTCAGGCATTTTACATGACTCATATTCTCCCACTCAGCAAACGTTTCCCATCCCCAAGGAGTGACCTGCTAGAGTCCAGACTTACCATGAGGAGAAATTATTCCTTAAATATATCAGCAGAACATTTTCCTTTCAGTACTCCCTCTCCTAATCACCACCGACTAAGGACAGAGCCTGGCATTATAGAATTATATTTCTTTTAAATCTTGCTTCAAATAACATTTTCTCTTTCAGATAATGCCTCGCATTTATTTAATGCTTTAAGCTTTACAAAACGCTTCAGATATACTCACAGTAGAAACTCACAATGCCTTCCCTCTTGATCTTACATATATCTGATCTATTCAAAGTTGTTGGTCTGGTGTCTTCCCCCATTAGACTAGGAACTTCTTGAGTATAGGGATTACCTCTTTCCTTTCTTTGGATCCCCAGCCCTTAACACAGTGACTGGAATGTAACAGGTACAGTACTTAATAAATACTAGTTGGCTGACTGACAGATGCTATTATCACCCCACTTTACAGATGAAGAAACAAAGATACCAAGAGGTTAAATGAATCAACCAAGATCCCACGATAAATAAGAAAACTGAGATGGGTTTCAAATCCAGGTCTCTCTGGCCACAAGTGCAACACGCTGTGCACTACACCATGCTAGCCTTCACTGATAATATAGTAAAGTAGTTCACTGGAGCTTAATGAATATACATATACTGTTATTTTAATCCTTATAATTAAAAAGGAAAAGTATAATTGGCCTGCCTTTGTACATTAATTTCCTATTAGTATGGGGATAGTCTAATTATTGGTCCTTTGAAATGCTAACAAACGTCACTGTATACCTCACAGCTAATCAAATTGCATGCAGAGTATCTTGGAAACACTACACAGCCTCTGCGGGGATGCTCCAAAGAGTAAACCCAGTTGTAACTATGGAAACAACCCAATATCTTTTGCATAATATCAATTCTATATAGTTGAATTTACAGAGAGATGGATCAATAGGTGTCCAGGGCAAGAGTACTCCATACACCCCATCAAAGAGATGTCCTTTACCATCTCTATGCAGTTTTTTGGGGGGCATCTTTTTGGGGTAAGACAATCAGACTTAAGTGACTTGCCCAGGGTCACAGTTTGTATGTATTTGAGGCTGGATTTGAACAGAGGTCCTCCTGACTCCCAGACTGGCGTTGTATCCTCTATGCTGCCACCTAGCTGCCCCTCAACACAGTCTAGACTTTTCATAAGGAAAAGGAATCAAAATCCCAAACAAAGATCTCATTCTTCGGTCTTATTTAGGTTGCCCAGGCTTGCTCTTGGTTTCACTTTCTACACCAAGAGCTTTGAAAACGATGGCACATAATAAAAAATAAGAGTAATCGTAAAGATATCAAATCACAGTCATGCCATTTACATCCAGCTCTTTAAAGTTTGCAAGACATCTCATTAATATTATCTCATCTGATCTCACATCAACCCCAGGAGGGAGGTCCTATTATTCTTCTTGTTTTACTATTGAGGAAATTGAGGCAGACAGAGATGAAGTGACTGGCCCAGAGTCCCACATCTCGGAAGTGTCTAAGACAGATTTTGAGCTGGATGCCAAGGCCAGTTCTCTACCCACTGCGCCACCTAGCTGCCTATGTAGTATATAAAATATAACCATAAAATGTGATCACAACACAAAGAGTCCTTTTTTAGGCTTTTGAAATTCAGCCAATTTGACTGCCTTTTAGAACTAGGAAAAGAAACTGGTGAGAGTATTTTGTCAGACTTCATCTAGAAGGTGGAGCTCAGCTCTGGGCACCCCAGTTGAAGGGCATTGACAAGCAGGAAAGGGTCCCGGGGGATAGCTACCAGGATGAAAAAGGGCCTGGAGTCTGCCAAAGGAGGGTCAATGGAAAGAACTGGGGATGGTGGGTCTAAGGAAGAGAACACTTGGTGAATGGAGTGGGGCCATAGTAGCTGAGTTCATGTATTTGTGAGAGGACATTTGGTTGGTAAGGAGAACCAGCAGCAAGATGGAAACTGCTAAGAGGCAAATTGAGTGTTAATGAAAGAAAACTTTCTAACAATGAGGTCTGTCCAAAAGCTGGAGGGAGCTGCCTTGAGAGGCTGGTAGAGACAGCTGTCACTTGGGTTTGAGATAGCAGGGTCTGGTCCATGTATGTGGTTGATGAGATGGACACTAAAGACCCTTCTTGCTCTCAAATTCTGTGATTCTGCCAGTGCAGAGGACAGAAATAGAAAGGAGACTTCAGATGTCATTGAAATACATAGGGAACTCCCAGGTGAGGGAACTCCCTTTACCAATGCAAGTTGGTTGGTGTTGATGTGCCAGGCCTAGAGGCCTGAGGGGTACCCGAGTCTTCTTACCTTACCTCTCGCAGGTCTTCGGCTGGCCAAACCAGATAGTCGTATGAGAGAAGAGACCTCCCAGAGTCGAACAAGGGTTAAGCTTTTATTCAGGGTTCTGGTTACAAGTGCAGGGGGAACTCTTCCTTAGGAGGGAGCGAGGAATCTCCCAAGGAGGCAAAGATCTTACAATAAGAGATTGGAAGTAGAAGTGTAAGTGGGGAGAGGGGGGGAGGGGAGAGCGGAGAGAGGAAAAACGGAGCCTTCTGTCCTGTCCGCTCCGCGCCCTTCCCGCCTAAGAGCACTTTCAGGCTTTCCTGATCCCAATTAAGCTCTCCGGCCGTGTAGTTTGCATCTGAATACCGTGCCTGTTAGATAACAATAGGTGTGCCCAGACCCGGGACAGTCTCGAGGGGGATGCTCCTCCCATCACGTTTCTCACGGGAAGAGGCGGAAATACACGAGATTGCTCGGTCTCACTCCTCGATTCCCTGGTGTTTATGGGGGGCCTCGTGAGAACTCTAAGATTTAGAAGTTCTCACCTTTACCCACCCGAGACTGTCCACATGGAATTGAGCTTCCATCCCCAGCATTGATGGTTGTCCTTCATCTTCGAAGAGGACCAAAATGACGTCATCATGATAAAGTGAAGTTTCAGTGCGTCCGACTATGGCTGATCAGACCAATACAAGCTCAGAATGCTCTACCACAGGTTGGGCACAGATAGTCCATGTGAATATTTGGGGTGGATACTCCAAATTTGCACATCCTATGTTTACTTTGTGCTGTCTCAATTCTGCTTTGCTCAAAGAGCATAGCACCCTTTCTGATGTGGGCACGCCATGCTGAGTTGTCCTGTGCCAGTGTCTCCCATGTTGCACAGTCGAATCCAAAGTTCTTGAGAGTGTCCTTGTATCACTTCTGATCCCCTGACCCATGCGAGTTCTCCATAAAATAGTCTTTTTAGCAAGTGTACATTTTGCATTCGAACAACGTGGCCAAGCCATCGCAGTTCAGCTCAAGCAAGGACTTCAGTGTCTGGTACTTCATCCTACCTTTTAGAAACCAAACAGTCTTAGAGAGTTGCCTAAAGTGAGAGATGAAGCTAGTAAAAATGTTTAACAGATAAATAATGTTTTAAGAAATGATAACATATTCAAACAAATGTCAGTCTAAAAACCATGAGGAATGAAGGGTTTTTTAAATTAAATTATCCTTTTAAAATATGCATATATACCCACAGAATGGGTGATTATATTGTTTTGTTTTGTTTAACTGTTTTCTTCTTTCTTAACTGCAGTGGATTGAGTGCCAGGGCTGGAGTCAGGAAGACTCATCTTCATAAGTTTAAATCTGACCTGAGACATGTACTAGGTGTGTGACCCTGGGCAAGTCACCTAGCCCTATCTGTCTCAGTTTCCTCATTTGTAAAATGAGTTGGAGAAGGAAATAGAAAGTCGCTCCAGTATCTCTGTCAAGAAACCCCCAAAAGGGGTCATGAAGAGTCAGATGTAACTGAAAAAATGACTGAACAACTGCTTTCTTCAGTATGAAGAATTTATTTGTGGGGATGGGGGGAGGGGCATAATGAGCCTGTATCTGGATATGTCAGCAATATAAAAACAAAAGATAACAATAAAACTTACTTTTAAAATATTTTATAGTATTTTATTTTTTAAAAAAGATAAAATAATATATCTAAAAATGTAGCAAGTTACTGATTCACTCTGAAAAACTCTTGTAATACGTTTACTGACTTTATTCCCCATGCATCAGGATGTATACTCATTGAGGGCAGGGACCGGGTTGCTTTTGGTTTTGGTTTGGTTTTTGCCCTTCTTTGTATCTTCAGGACTTAGCATGTGCCACGTACACAGAAAGCTTAATAATCTATTAGATCATGATATCCTTGAGGGCAGGGACTATCTTTTCCCTTTTTGTATCCCCAGCATTTCTCACGGTGCCCAGCACATGGTAGGTGCGTCATTGATTAATTGACTAACAACGAAATCTCCCTTCTCCCTGTTTTTAAATGGCCTCAAACGCCCTGCCTTCTCAACCCTGACCTTCAGAATGTCAGATTTTCTTCAAAGCTCAGCTCACGCATCACCTCTAATATGAGATCTTTATACATTCCCCCAGGTACTAGTGCCTCTTCTTATCAAATTACCTTGGGGATATGTTGTGCATGTGTATATGTGCATACACACATACATATACATGTATACATATATATGTATATATATGCATATCACCTCCCCCACCCAAACAACAGCTACTACTCTCCTATAGAATGGTAGTTCTGGAAGATCAGGGACAATTATATGTTTGTCTTTACATCCCCAGGACAGTGCCTGGGACATAGTGGTCACTTAATAAAACTGCTGATTGTTTGATAAGTTTATTCTTCCCTTAGGAGGTAGCACAATATAGATAGAAAGCTCTGTGCTTGAATCTGGAGAAATCTGGGTCCAAATTTTGTCTCTGATATTTACCAGCTGTGTGACCTTGAGCAAGCTTGACCTTTCTGAGCCTTGGTTTCCTCATCTGTAAAATAAGGGATGCTGACATTTGTGCTACCCACCTCAAAGTGTTGTGCTGAGGGAGATTCTTTGTAAACCATAAAGCACAGTAAAAAACAAAAAGTGAAATTCCTCATCTGCCCCTCAAAAATACTGTGAGGAAATTGTAATTCGAGGCTTGGTCTAAAAGGTAAATGAAATGAGTGTTTTTCTTCACTGCAGTAATTATCTGGATTCCAGAAGCACCTTGGTCCATTTACTCACCTTGTTTAATGGAGGCCGAACCATCACAGAATGTCTCCACCATAAATTGGCCCCTGGACTGGCTCCTTCGGAGGGCACCTCCTCCATCAGCCCAGTAATGAAGTGGGCAGTCTTCTACCATATGTCGCCATGTCTATTCATTAAAGAAATGCAGATGGCTCCTACCTACATTTCTTTGCTTTCTGGTTTTATTTGGAGTCCTCCAAATAAGTGAACTGAACCTTTTGCTCAAGCTTTAGCATATAGAAGAAAAAGTCAAGATTTCCTTCCTGGGCTTCTACTTCTAAATGGGTATAAAGTTATACCTTGAGATTTGATGACTGACTCATAGACATATTTAATCAAACCATTATTAAGGTGGTGGTAGCTATGTTTGCTTCCGTATTATAAATGGAGAAATTGAGGTAGGAAGAATTTTATAGATATCTACTGCATCTGTATCTCCATGATCATTCCATTGAACAAAGCATTTATTTACTACGTGCTGGGTACCAGGCTAGGAACTGGGAGTGTCCTTACCTTCTTCTGGGAGGCAATAAGAAACACAGAGATAAGGAGGTCAACAGTAATTAGATAACAATTTAGGAAAGGGAGCCCAGATAACTGAGGAAAGAGAAAAGACCTCTCCCAAGAGACCCCCTGGAAGTGAGCTTTGAAGGGTGCTCCAAGGTATGGAGTTGAGAACAGAGAGCATTCCAGGTGGGGAGGACAGCTTGAACAAAGACATGAAGGTACAGGAGATGGAATGTTGTATTAGGGAGAGCCAATGAGGTGAAATCAGCCTGAAGGACTGAAATGTCAGAGGAGTTTGTAGCTCATCTTCGAAGCAATAGGGAGCCACTGGAGTTTCTTGAGCGATGAAAAGTCACTGTGTTGTATATTTAGAGCTGTAAGGATCCTTAGAAGTCACTGAATTCAACCACTTCATTTTACAGATGAAACTGAAGCCCGGAGAGTTTCATTGACTTACCTAAGGTCACACAGGGAAGAAGTGGCAGTATTTTTGAACCCATTTCTCTTGACTAAACACACTATTATTGACTTGACTAAACACACACATTATTTTCAAGAGGAAGAAAGACTACACTGGGGTGCAGGGGAAAGAGTGCTGGATTTAAAGGCTGAGCATGGGGTTCAAGTCCCAGGTTTACTATTTATTACTTATGTGACTGTTCCTTTTCTGTAAAATGGGGATAATAAGAGCACAAAGAATGTTGTGAAATCAAATGGGATAATATTTGTACACATAGTGCCTAACACATAGTAAGTGCTTAAGAAAAACTCTCCCTACCCCCCTCCAGAGAATTCCCTACATACACCATAGGTCCAGTTTCTATGGCCAAGTTATCTGTAGTATTTTACTCCAATGACTCCATCCACAAGCGCTTATTCAATGCCTACTACAGGTCAGGCACTGTGGATATAAACATGAACACTCCATCACCTTGAGTCTCTTACATTCTTCCAGGGGAGACAGTAGACAACACATATATATGATAATCATGAAAACCACGGTAGCACCCATATAATGCTTTAAGGTTTACAAAGCACTTTACAAACATTATGCATTTTATCTTCAAAACAAACCTAGAAAGAAGGTGCTATTATTATCCCTATTTTACAGATGAGAAAACTGAGGTAAACAGAGGTTAAGTGACTGTCCCAAAAAACTAGCAAGCATCCAAGGCCAGATTTGAACTCAGGTCTTTCTGACTCCAGGTCAGACATTCTATCCACTATAATACCTAGCTGGAGTATATTTAAGTCTACATTCATATACAGGTACATATAAATATATATGTATATAGACAGAGAGAGAGACAGAGACAGAGAGCAAATAAGATAATTTGGGAGGGGGAGGGAGGGCACTAGCCCTAACAGTATAGATCAGAGAAGGCCTTATGCAGGAGGTGGTAGACAATTAAACTTTGAAAGAAGAGTTGCTTGAAATTTTGAATTTTCTGAGCTCATAGTGCCCCATGATTCTTAGCCACAGAGCATGGCCAGAAACATATTCCTGTTAAAGAGATGGGACTTTGAAGCAATGAAAGTCCAGGCTCACTCAAAGTGTTACACAATTTTCCCAAAACAGTTCCAGCTCTCCCTTCTGAACTCTGGGCTCAGTTTTTTGTTCATAGGCAAGGCAGCGAGATATAAATGATGATAACTAACATACAGGGCTGCCTGCTCAGCTGCTTGTAAGAGTCAGACTAATTGGAGTTTTTCCTCCACTTTGTTTTCACAGTGTGGATGGTTAGGGTGATATCTTCTGCAGCACTCTGGATTTCACTGAGAAAGCTTTGTGGAGTTCTAGTGTTTGAAGCAATTAGTACAATGTAATGTGTGACTAGGCACATCTGAACCATCTTATCATCAATCTAGGATCAAATTTCCATTTGGCCTCTGAGTCATGTAAATAAGCTAACTGCAGTAATTACCTGACCTGTAAAGTGTGCAGGATTCATGCCCTTAGTGCACAATTTTTATACTAGCAGCAGAATTCCTCCCCAAACCCTACGCGGAGATATCAGTTCAATAAATGATTAGTTTTAAGGAGTTTCAAAGAAATCTGTTACAAAAGAACAGTCCAAGATCCAAGTTGAAAAAAACAAATAAACAACAACCCCACATCCAGAAAGGAAAGTTTCTCCATCCACTCAGGGGTGGGGGGAAAGAAACATAGGTAGGACAGAAACCAAGAGAAAATCTTACCCCGAAAACTTGCTACATTTCATTTTATGGCCCTGAATTTCCTCCACTTGGATGGAAAGGACTATAACCGTTCCGTCTAGCCTCTACCTGTAATCCTGTTAATCAGTTTCCATTACAGACTGTCAAACACATACATCATTTGTGGACTTTTAAATCTAAATTTTATTGAAGAAATGTTACATATGGTTCAATATATCAGTTCGGCAACGGCCATCAGCAGTGTACATCAATCCAAGGGTAGGGAATAATTAAATATTCCAGCAAACACAGTGGTCAAATAGCAAAGAAAAACCCTGGGCACTGAGCCCAGATTCCCCACCCTCTCTTATGGTGTGGCTTATGCTTCCTCCCAACCCCCCTCTTTGATTAAACCAACAACCAACAAATCTTTTATCATCATTAGTTAATTTGGTAATGAGCAACACATTCTCAAACTTCTCAAAAACTGTCTTTTAAATTCTATCAGTACAAAGAATCATCAAATTGTTCCATTAACGAGATTTCTGTCCAAAAAAAAAAGAGGAGAAAGTTGGTATAATTAGAAGGACTGGCATCCCCTGTCAGTCATCAATGTTCAGCTCTAAATTCACTTTCCCACCACTTGGTGCCATTCAGAGAAACTGAGCATTCCTTACATTCTAGCACTTATATTTAAAGCTCTAATTATGCAATCATGAGGGAATGTTTTGAATTCTAGTTATTTATGTATGTGTCATAGGATTTAGAGCCGGGAGGGATTTTAGCATGGTCTAGCAGAAGAGAATTAGGCATAAAATCAGTAAAGACCTCAACTCCAATCCTAACTCTGATACCCAGTAGCTATGTGACCATAGACCTCCTTGAGTCTCAGTTTTCTCATCTTTAAAATGGGGATGAGAAGGACTCCTCATTAATAGGGTTGTTAGGATTATATAAAATAATCTACGTAAAGCAGCTTGTAAACCTTAAAGATAATATAAATGACCATTATTTTTGTCTAATCTAGTCCCCTGGCTGCCTACTTTTTTAGCTAATAATTGTTATAAGAGTTATCTACACATGTAATGCAATGCAAGTGTTATCAAGGAACAAACAGGTTTTTGAAAGTGACATTCTCTAGAAGAATGTGTCTCAATCATCACACAGTTTTAAAAACTTGTAAAGTATGATGTAAAAAAAGTTGTAAACAATAGAATGCCCCCTTTCCCCCAAGCCAAATTCCATCTTAAAGGCGCTTCTATCATGATGCCTCCCATACGCACATCAAAATCATTCAAGATTCCTTGAAAGGTATAATAGAAATGACTTTGCTCTATGACCCTCTGATGATTCACTCTGCTACGGTATAAAAGAATAGGAATATGTTCCTAAAAGGTATTCCTCACTGTCATGGAAGAGATCCAGTACAGAGGCTAAGTTGAAGAAGAATTCCCTGTGGATGGGAAGGTCTTCCTGATGTTCCTCTTTGGAGATGACATCATGTTGGCTATAGCAAGCTCCATAACATCACCAGCTCTCACGGATGAGACCCAGAGACATGCAGAAAAGGCTTTGACCTAACCATCCACATGGAAAAAACCAAGTGGAACAAAAACATGCTTACTGCCCAGATTACAGCATTACTGCATTATGACATGAAAAACCAATAGAGTTGGTTATTATTATATCTGTCTTAGAAACTGAAAATGGTTGGCAAACAAAATGAGGAGAGGAGGTCAGATTGCCTTCAAGAAATTACAAAACTTCATTAATGATCCCAAACCTCTATCAGAAGCAAAAGTCCATCTTCTTTATGTCAATGACAATGACTGGCATCATTGTACTGTTGCGAGTTATGGGACACTACAGTCACAAAGAATGAAAAATACTAATCACTCAGAGGACAATGGAGAGGCACATGGCAAGTATGAGCAAGCCAAAACAATGGTCAGGTAAAGATCGCTAAAGAACAGGAGCACAGGCTATCATCAGAGAAACATTCAATTGAAAAAGAAGGTGAGAAAATCTTGTGGCTGGATCAGGGGATAAATGATGCATGGTCTGTGTGCTTCAGTGATAACCAAGCAAAGTCAGGAGAAAGCAAGGAAGGCCCCCACAGCGCACCATAGACACCCCTGCAGAGGACACAAATAAGGGTCACACACCATTTTAGATCTAAAGACAAAAAGTATTCCATGACCTCAAAGAGTTTATATTCTAGCAAGGGAGACAACATGAAATGTGTGTGTGCATGCCTGTATATACATGAGCACATATGGACATCTACATATACACATGGATATTGTGTTTGCATAGATACACATGTGTATGTGCTTATGTCTATTCTTTTTGTGTATTTTATATATACACACAACGTATATGAGTGTATTTGTAATAATAATAGCTAAAATTTCTGTAGTGTTATGTGTCAGGCATTGTGTTAAGCATTTTACAACTATTATCTCGTTATATCATCACAATGACTCTGGGAGGTAGGTGCTGTTCCCAATTTATAGATGAGGAAACTGAGGCAGACAGCAGGTAAACAATTTGCCCAGAGTCATTCACCTAGCCAGTGGCTGAATTTGTACTCAGGTCTTCCCATCTCTAGCCTTGGCACTCTGTACCATCTAGCTGTGTCATACTTGTAAATGTACACTACAAAGAAGTATATACATATATGCATTGCATATATACACATGTGTATGTATACACGGGTGCACACACATATATACATACATATGTATATATATATACTTCTATGTAGCTTTTGGGATGGACACACCAATTACGAAGTAAATATCAACTCTTTTGGTGAGAGAAAGGTGATTATCGCTAACAAAGCATGGAAAGATTACCATCAATGTCATGGCAAGAGATGGGCACTAGACTTGGCATTGCCTAGTTATAGGGAACTCCTGGAGCAGGAAATTCTCTCCACCAATGCACGTTGACACTTTTCTGCAATTCAGGATCCTAAAGTTTCCTAGAACACTGAGTACTTCCAGAGTTGCTGCTGTTGAGTTGTTTCAATCATGTTAGACTCTCTGCACCAAGTTTTCTTGGTAGAGATACTGGAGTGGTTTTACCATTTCCTATTCCAGTTCATTTTACAGATAAGGAAACTGAGGAAGACAGGATTAGTGACTTGCCCAGGGTCACACAGCTAGTAAGTGTCTGAGGCCAGATTCGACTCCAAACCTGGGGCTCTATGCACTCACTATGACACTATCTAACAGCCCAAGGTAGATGGCCACCATATGTCACAAGGAGAATTTGAACCTGGTCTTCTTTGGCTTGGAAGCCAGCTCTCCATCCATTGTACCTTACTGCCTCTCACATCATGAGAAGCAACATTTAAATCAATGAAACTTCAGATCCACTTTAGGATTTGATTATTTATCTGTCTTTTCTTTTTTAATTATTTGTTTTTTTTGAAGTTTTCAATATTCACTTCCATAAGATTTTGAGTATAATCCATTCCTTTCATTCTTCAGATGAGAAAATGGAAGCCCAGAGAGTTTAATGTACTTGACCAATGTTACACAGGCACCAAGTGGCAGAGATGACATCTTCTTGAGCCAAAATCCCCACTCTGCCCAGGATACTGTGTTGTTTTTGTGGCTCCACTGGTCAGTTTTAAAGTGACTTAGCATTATGGATCACTAAAGGTCAGAGGTAACTTGGAGATGACAGGATTAAAAGATTCAGAGTTAGAAAATAACCATTCATTAAGAGCTTTATGGGTCAGGCACTGTGCCAAGTTCTGGGGTTACAAAGAAAGTCAAAGAGCAAGCTCTGCTTTTATGTCTAATGAGGAAGACAACAGGCCAAGCACTCTATACAAACAGTGGACAGGATAAAGTGAAAATAATCCCAAAGGGAAGGCGCTGCTGTTCAAGGGAATGGGGAAAGGCTTGCTGAAGAAGGTGGGAGTTGAGGGGAGCTATAAGGGACCTAACCAATCATGAGAAGAAGCATGCTAGAGAATGTGGATTTGGATTCAAGAAGACCTCATTTCTAATCCTGCCTTACATATTTGCTGGCTGTGTTATCCTGGAAAACTCTTTCACTTGTCTGAGCCTCAGTTTCCTTACCTGTAAAAGGGAGAATTGGAAAAGAAAATGATGAACTCTTCAGTATCTTCGTTAGGAAAACTTCAAACAGCTTCACGAAGAGTCAGACAGGACTGAACGATGACTGAATAATGAGAGATCGATAAAAAGTAGTAGCACTCCCAGGATGATTGGGGGGGATCAAATGAATTAATGTGTATCAGGTTTAGTTACAATGTATCATCCACCTCCCCCACTTGACATAAAGGTAGCTCAGCTTTCCAAACTCTATTGAATCTTCAGCCTGATGCTAAAGATACACTGACCTCAGGAAATCCAAAGGAGACCCTGGTTCCTGAGTCCTGCTGAGGTCAGTCTGTGGGTGCAGCCTGAGACTCTGGCCTTGAGTTTTAACCTGAACTTTGAACTTCCTTGTTTTGGTGAGTTTTAGGCAATCCCTAATCTTTCTTAATTGTAAAGCAGGGTTGGGGGAGGCTCATAACTGAATAGTTACAAAGGATCTTATTCAGAAAACATTGGGAGCTACCTTTTGCTGTCTCCCTCCATTCCCATTGGCAATTCGAGAGTGACACATGTCAGATAAACTCCAGATGTCTCCTGCAGCAAGTATTTCTGCCATCACTAACTCTGCATTTCCAGAGCACTGATGTTTACTGTGGCAAACTGTCTCCTCTTCGATCCTCCTAGAGAAGGACTGTCTGGGGATATTACCCACACCCAGATATTTTTGAGACAATAGCTGCAGAGATAAAGAGCAAACAAATAAAAACAGTCATTGTTAGAGTTTGTAAAAAGCTTTAGTTATTTTTGAATCATTGGTTGGTTGTTGTCTTTCGTCTTCAAAGAGGACCAAAATGATACCACCATTGTAAAGTGAAATTTCAGTGTGTCCGACTGTGGCTGATCAGACCAGTACGAGCTTGGAATGCTCTACCACAGATTGGGCACAGATAGTCCGTGTGAGTATTTGGGGTGGATATCTCAAATTTCCACATCCTGCGTTTACTTTGTGCTGTCTCAATTCTGCTTTGCTCAAAGAGCACAGCACCTTTTCTTATGTGGGCATGCCATGCTGAGTAGTCCTGTACAAGTGTCTCCCACGTTGCACAGTCAAATCCAAAGTTCTTGAGAGTGTCCTTGTATCGTTTCTTCCAGCCACCATGTGATCGCCTGCCCCATGCAAGTTCTCTATAAAATAGTCTTTTTGGCAAGCGTATATTTTGCATTTGAACAATGTGGCCAGTCCATCAGAATTGCACTCTCTGAAGCATAGTTTGAATACTTGGCAGTTCACTGCAAGCAGGGGCTTCAGTGTCTGGTACCTTATTCTGCCAGGTGATCTCAGAATCTTCCTAAGACTTTTGAAACATAGATTAAAGGAATTAAAGCAGAGAGTGCTTTCAAGGTCCTAGCCAGCAAATGGAATTTGAATTCAGGTTCTTTGACTCTCAAATCAGAACCATTTTCACTGTACCATATGAGCCCTCATTTAAGCCTCCCAACAACCCTAATAAAATGTAATAATCCCCATTTTACACATGAGAAAACTGAGGTATTAGAAGTTACTCAAAGTCATAGAGTTGGTAAGTAATAAAAGTAGGATTTGAGCCAAGGTCTTCCTTTCTCCAAGTTCAGTGCCCTGTCCATTATGCCATGCTGTCTCTCTACTAGGAAAAAGTGAAGTAACCAGGGCTATAAAGGGCAGGAATACCCAGAAGCACTGGACATCAGAGTTGGCACTGTAAATCTGGGGCTTCCATCAAACCTTAATTCACTGACTAGCGGTATGACCATAAGCAATCCATTTAACTTTGGTGTGGAGTTGAAAGGGACCTCAGAAGCCATCTCATTCAAAGCCTCATTTTACAGATGTGGAAACTGAGGTGCAGGCTTCCCTAGCTTCATTCAAGTTCCACCTAAAAATCCACCTTCTACAATCCTGTTCCCATCTTCCTTCACAGTAGAGCCTTCCCTCTGTGATTCTCTCCAGTTTATTCTATATAAAGCATATTCATATGTATGTAGCTATTTCCCAAGTTAAATTATGAGCTTTTGTTGTTGTTCAGTTGTGTCCAACTTTCTTGGCCCCATTTGGACTTTTCTTGGCAGAGATACTAGAGTGATTTGTCATTTCCTTCTCCAGCTCATTTTACAGATAAGAAAACTGAAGCAAACAGGATGAAATGACTTGCCCAGAGTCATCGTCTGAGGCCAAGTTTGAACTCAGGAAGATGAGTTTTCCTGACTCCAGGCCCAATGTTCTATACATTATAGCACCTGTAGCTGTCCAGAATCCAGGTCAGCAGACTCCTAACCTAGAATTACTATCCTTATCCTGCCCTGTCTCCCACCAGAGACTAGGTTGTAGAATCTGCTTTGAGCTGCCTGCTCTTGCAGCCCACTGGTCTCTTCCCTTTGTAGTCCTTCTCTCTCATTCTCCTTCCCATATACACAATTTCATGCCTTCTTATATTTCACCCATACTGGGAAGTGGGTTGTTTCCAACATTTTACGAATTCAATTCAATTCAATAAACAGAACTCTTGTGCTTGTAGCAGACTTGGATTTGTAGAGAGAGTTCCTTCACCCAAGAGCTCTAGGCATAAATAAATTACGAACTTGGGGGATGAGGAGGGAAAACTGAAATCCCTACTATGTGTGAAGCAGGGTACATGCTGAGAGTATTAAACCATGTTTGTTGGTAACATCCATGTTTCAAGCTATCACATAGTCTGAGTCCCTTAGAAAGTTGGGGAATAATATTACTTGTTTCTCTAGTGCTTTTTGAAAGGACATTTCCATGTACTATTTTATTGTAGAATCATAGAGCCACAGAAAGTCAGAACTGGAAGGAACCAAAGAAACATAGAATGTTGGAGCTTATAGGAATCTCAGAAAAGCACTGTAGCTGGAAGGATGCTTCGACTATCCAAAGTTATAATATTGAATATAGAATGCTTAGGTGATGGTAGGGGGATGGGAGAGAAAACTTAGAACATAGACCATTAGAAATGAAGGTGTCCTTAGAACTTCAATTGTTTGAACTGGCAGGGAATTTACAGTTCATCCAATCTAGCCCTCTGGGTTTACAGAAGAGGAAGCAGATTTAACATCTCACTGTCTTTCCAAACAGTGAGTAATTACACCTAGTTCTCCTAATAAAGAAAACTGAGGCCCACAAAAGCAACAGGGAGTTCGCCAAAGTCTCAAAGTAGGTGAAAGAACCAGAAGCCAAATGTGCACCATCGCTGGTCCTCATCCCACTCAACGAGCCTGAAATAAAAAAATCCTTTGGAATCACATCTTGACCATAGGAAACTCTTCCAAGAGATGGTTTCTCATTGTTTGCCTGCAGACCACACACAGTTCTTAGCCTCTGACAAAATGGCTAATAAATAGGAATGTGTCCTTTGGAACTAGAAAGAATGGCTATTTATTGGAATACAAAGAAAATCTATTTCTAACAGGTTCCCAAATAGATTATTTCTTGCCATATCTTAAATTTCCAAAGTCCACAAAGTGAAAGGAAAAAACACACGTTGTCAGTATAGAGATACTGGTAGCTGAAAGCCAGACTGATCAAAAAGTGATATAAGCATTAACTTCGTTAGTGTATGAGGCATATTTTCAGTGGAAATAAAAGAAATAAAAATTTTGTGGTCTCAGCATGAGATAATCCTGAGCTCCAATGGATTTATTAATAATGAATTACAATCAATAGATGGCACTAAGTTTTCAATATTTAGTTTTCACATTTAAATATTATATTTGATTCTGAATTCTAAAGACAGACCAGCAGTTCATTAAATACTAAGCAGCATATATAAATCTTAAAACGTCCATAATCAGTGTAAGCAGGTGGGCATTACAAAAGTAACAGTGATTAACTTTTTTTTAACATCTTATGCTTTCTTCACATTGAAATAAACACTGTTAAAAATACAGTGTATTTATATAAAATATTCACTGGGGACATGATATCATACCTATCCCAACTGTACCATAATATAGTTATGATTGATGCTACATTTTTGCAAGGAAATGGCTATGATTAAGATGTAATTTAATTTCACTTAATAACAGTCCCATAGAAGCTTCAGTCCAGATACTTCCCACTTTCCAGTATAGAGCCCATGCTTGCTGAACAAACACTCCCTTTCCTCGGTACATGTTTCAGCAATGAGAATCTTAATATTTAGGAAGAATTGTGAATGCCACGACTGTTGTAGCTTTAATCCTCAGTTTTAATATTTCATTAACACAGCTTTTGTTGTGAATAGATCATGAATTGTCAACCAAACAAATGTTTAATAAAGCAATAACCTGTTGAAGGAATAAATTAGTCGTACAGGCAGTTTATGCTTTTAGAACATCTTCCCACCAAAAAAGGTCTTGTAGTCACTCTGTTCAGTGATCAGTCTTATATTACAATGTGACTCAGAAGACTCACAGTACTGAATAAAAATTTAGGCAATTAGTGATCTTATTTCTTAGGAAGAGCTGCTCGCTATCGTATATTAACATGGATCTCGCTCAATTAAAATTATTCACAGTCAGCAAAAACAATTTCTGCACTGTAACGAAATGATGAAATAATTATATGCAAGGGAGGACTTGTGATCTTTTTAATTATTCTATCTTTCATTTTTAAAAGGGCTATTTGAAAACGCACTCTTATAATTGATTGCTATAAATCAGTCAAAAGCATTCTAAGGATCATAAATATTCTAACTTTTAAAAGACAAAGAAATGCTAAATATTCAATGGAATCCTTCGATATTCAGAAAATTTAATCTAGGGGGAAAGGATGGACTGCTCTTTGGAAAATAAAAAAGTAAATTTGTTGTCCTGTGAAAAATGAAATATCTTGAATGTCAGTAACAGAAATGGAATTAACAAGAGATCTTTTTATTGTTTTTTAAGGTCATTAGGCTGTGAATTCTATAATTATGGAAATTGTCAGTCCAGTTCTGTAGAGTGTTTGCTCCCATCCATAAGGTACTGGAATGTTCAATCAGTCTGTCTCTCGTGGGAAAGTTAGGTCATAACTGTAAGTGTACCAGCAAAATTGAATTAAGCAAAGAGATTTCATTAGTATTTATAGCCAGAAGGCATCTGTAAAAGTACAGGGCAAAGAAGTTATGTGGAAGTCAAAGGAGGGAAAAAAATGGGTTTCTAGTGACAAAGGCGACTCTGAAAGAGATATAAGTGTGTAATGAATAAGCGCTATTGAGCGCGCCTGCAAGAAGGGAGTCACAAAGATGTCAAATATTGATTTTCTTGTGTATGCCTTTGGACTACATATGTAATTGTTTGGATTTGCTGTCTTCATGGTACAACAATATTTGTTGTTGAAGGTTAAAAAGCATGGTGTGAAATAAACCCTAAAAAAAGTCGGAAACATGCTGGAGAATAGTAATAATATTTCACCCAGCATCTCATTAAGGGTTTGGGGTATTTTCTCACAAAGGAAAATTCTAACCAAGAAAAACGCACTGTCTGTATTCATTTTTAATAGAACAGAAAGTCCATATTGGTGCTTAACTATGTTATTGAACAATATTTGATTAATTGATTGCCAGCATCACTTTAGATTAAACTAATTCCCCAACTACTTACTTGAATGCACAGATATTCTTAAGGGGCATCTGCACAGTGGAAAAACAGAGACAGCTTATTTTTATTTTATTTTAGGTCTTTGTTGTGATTTTAATTAATCCAATTAAAGTTCAAGTGATTATAGAAATCGAGAGAGTCTTGTCTTTAAAAAATCCTATGACTTTTTATGCTGTCGCTAATTTTATTTCATCTGCACAGGGGAAAATGTTTCAAGGCATCTCTGGTTTAGATTACATATAAACATATGTATTATGATAACAAGTCATAATCGAAACAAACAAATTATCAATGGGCTTCATAAGGTTGCCAGATAAATAAAACAAATTTTCAATTGTTTCTGGGGGTTTCTTTCCCCTTGAAACTCCACAAGTTTAATTAAGACTATTGATTATCATAATAATCTTTCTTTTTTGATCAGCAAAATATCCAGTTTATTTTTTTATAATCTTTTGTTATTAGCCCTACCCTTGACCTTGGCATTTCTGTTAAAAAGAAAAAAGAAAGGAAAACAAAGTAAAAAAATAAGGAAAAAAAGACCCCACAAACAGCTCCGCTGTGAATTTCTGGTAGCCTGAAACCACAAACTAAAAAAGAAAAAAACAAGAAAATTGAAAGCAGGCAAAAACCTGGCTGTTCCCAGGCACCAGAAGGACTCCAGAGGCTAGGTTCAGCATTACAATAGAGCTTGCTGTCCTTTTCCAAGCATTGTTCACTTGGAAACCAAAATGGAAAACTCTAAGCCAGGGCTGCTCCCAAGACAGGGCCAACCTCAGAAGCACCTGGAAGATTCTAGGCTGTTGATCTGTTCATTTGTTGTTTATGACGTTGTCTATTGATCATTTGTTGATGCGTGTGCAGCTTCTGCAGCTGAACTAAAAACATTTAAGCTGCAAAGAAAACGGAAGGACTGGACCATGTCAGGGCCTGGTCCAACGTAGGATGTTCTGTTTTTCAAGTAGTTTCCTGGCAGGTGGGACCAGAAGGAGATGCTGCAACATGAGCATCGGTCCCCAGTGTGAATACTTGTCAGGAATGACATACAGCACAGTTGTGCGTTCCTATTTTCCTATACGGGCGACTTGCAGGGAATCTGTTAATAAAATAAATGACGTTTCCTAAAGAGCTATTAGCACACAGTCCTTTGGCTTCGTGAACAACCCCCTCCCATATGTTGTTCCCCTCTCTTTTTCTCTTGCTCCTCCCCTCACTAGGCACTTGACAATTCCTTGCTCCTGGGGGAGCTTGCTGCCACGCCCCCTCCCCATGCCTGGCTGGCCATTAAAAGGAAAACCAATTGCTGTTTGTTTGTCCTAACTCTGAAACGTTTTTCTAAACCCCAAAGGTTAGAAGTTGGTTTGGCCCCAGCCCCTCCGACTGTAGAAAGCTTCTCTACTGAGCTGAAACCAGAATGACAACACCACTCATCCCGGGCAGAACCCCAGAGGTCCAGCCCCTTAATTTCACTCTGTGTCCTGGTGAAGAAAAAGGGGTTAGAAGTTTGAGGAACCCTGCAGCCAGCCTGCAATGTTCCCTAAGCAAGCATGAAGGGAGGGCAGTGATTGGTCACATGCTTACCTCCAAATCAAGGGTTTCATTAATCAAGCTATACTGAGATAAACCTGTCAGTGGACAGAGAAGACCAGAAATCAAACGGTCAGTGGAAAGTTCTGACAGATTGTTAAATAGAAACCCTTTTAAAAATGGAATTTAATTTACTGTGATATTATAGGTATTTATGCATCAATAGGCAAGTGCAGATTGAGTTCAGGGGTCAGCTCTTGTATTTGAAAAATAAAAGCATGGGCTGAAACAAAAGGTGGCAGTTACCTTTGTCTGAAATTAGGGTTCGTTAGACTAAAGAGACTGTCTCTGATGTATCCGTTAGTGGGAGATGAAGCTGCTGGCTAGGTTGGGGATGTGATGTGGAAGGCCAGGCCAACCAAGATTTTGTCAACTTTATTAAAGACTTGTCTACAAACTCCAAAAGAAAGAACATATGCATGTGTGTGTGTGTGTGTGTGTGTGTGTATACACATATATATGTATAGATACATAAATGTGTATATATATAAGATATATGTATAGATATGTAAATGTGCCTATGTATGTATGTGTATATAAACATATTATATATGTTTTTATATATGTATGTGTATATATATATATCTGTATATGCCTTTTTCTCCAGAGATCTAATACATTCTACCACTCCCCCCTTTAGATGCCTCTCTCTTTTCTTTCATTCTCTTCTTCTTTCTTTTCTTTTCAAAAATTTTAAAAATTTTCTCTCAGTTGCTTTTTTTCATTTCCCTTCCTGCTTCTGGCTGCTTTCTTTCCCCACTCCACCCTCACCCCACCCCAGCCAATCAAAGGCAAGCCTTACTGGCAGCCATAACCACTCTCTCTCCCCCTAAAAGGTTTTTGAGCCCCCCCAGTAGAGTTCCTAGCAGAGACCCCAATGAAAGGACAAAAGAACCTTCTCATGGACAATTCTGCCCAGATAAAATGTTTTGGGGAGTTCCTCTGTTTGTAATATGCAACTGGTTTGGGCAAATGAATAGAGTATCATCTAAGTCCCTGATGTTCCTAACTGTGAGTGCGTTCCCTCTGAAACTACATCATGCCCTACGCACGCATTTGTGTAGTGGTTGTCCTGCTCAATAGATTGCAAGCTACTTGAAAGTAAAGATTATTTCATTCACTCTCTTTGTATCTCCAAGTCCCTAGCACAGGGGGTGCTGTACATGTACCTGACACATTGTCGGTAGTTAATAAATGATTGTTGATCCGTTGATATGACTGCAGACAAGAATTATTGTACATTTTTAAGACATTCCACACCCAGAAGGGTTGTGTTTTACAGTTCAAAATTACTCATTGCGTTCCCTTGATTCATGTTTTCGGCAGCTCTGCACTTCTCCAAATGCTCCTGTTTTGCTTTGGTTTCATTCGGATTTTTTATGGTCCTACAAGTTTCTTTTTCTTTTTCTTTCTACTCGTCTTGTAGGAAAGAACAAGGAAGCCTTTAAAAAGAGTATGAAAAATGGCTCCATTGATAATGGTCATTTTCTAGAAAACATAAAACATTTGCCATCTGTAAGTGACTTTATAGAGGAGTCAGTCACCCAAGCAACTGGATGAGCTGGCCAGGGTCAAAGAGCATTGGATAAGTCAAGGAGAGATGGTATGAAATACTGTCACCCCAGCCCCCATGTATTTGTCAAGCAGCCCAGACTGAGTGAAAAGTTAGTCAACAAGTATTAACACATCCTGTGGGCCAGGTTGTATGCTAAGCCCTGAGGATACAAAAACAGACAAAAACAAGACCCTGCTCTCAAGGAGCTCCCAGTCTAATGGAAGAGGCAATGGGCAAACACCTATGTTCAAATAAAATATAGACAAGATAAACTGGAGATAACATAGGGAAAACGCTGGGACAGTGGCAGAGGTCAAGTAGAACACTGGGAAAGGCACCTTGAAGAATATGACATTTGAGCAGAATCTTGCAGGAAGCCAGGGATAACAAGAGGCTGAGGTGGGAAGGGAAAGAATCTCAGACATAGGGAACAGACCCCACAAAGGCACAATCAGAAGATGAAGTATCATGTTTGAGAAACAGCAAGTAGACCTATATAGCTAGATAGTACAGTGTGAGGTAAGTATAGTGTAAGAACATGCATAGCTTCTGTCAAATTGCTTGTCTTCTCAATGGGGAAGGGAGGGAGGAGAGAATTGGGAACTCAAAATCTGAACAAAAAAAGAATGTTAAAATTGTTTTTACATGTAATTGGGAAAAATAAATAGGAAATAAGGTAAAGTGAAAGAAGACTGGAAAGGTAGGAAGCAGCTAGGTTGTGAAGGGTTTTAAAAGCCAAAGTGAAGACTTTATTGTTGATTTTAAACATAATAGAGATTCATTGCATTCATGGTAATGATCCAAAGGGTTTATACTAAAAATGCTTCAATGGTGCCTTAAGCAGCAAACAATTGCCCAACTACATTATGCACATGACTTTTCCTTTGTGACAACAAGCTTGTTTATGCTTAAAGCAACATCGTTTCTTTCCATAGTTACTCAAAACCATCATGATCATGCATACAATGATTTGGTGTTCATGACCTGATTGCATCAAACTAGGACCACTTCTGACTAGGCCAACATGTTATTGTAGTTTCTCAATCTGTCATCAAATTGTTTCCAAACAGCTACAACCGTTGGCATTTGAGCACAAACCATTTCCCAGTAATCAAATGCATACAAATACCTTCATTTGCATTCTGTACACAGCACCAGAATAGCTTTCTCAGTCTCCTCTATTACCTTCTAATCATATTCCATCAGCTACTTAATCATGTGATCAAAATGTTATGAATGTTTCTTTTTTTTACAGCACAAGGTCAGGCTCTTTGAAAACCATGGTCACCGGACATGTACATCATCAGTCATCTTGAAACCATAACAAATTATCACAAAAGTTCTGCAGAAACAAATCTTCTATTGCCTCTCATTGCAGTATCAAGAATGCTTTTTGCTTTAAACATCATCCACTTATATTATTATTCTTTGATCTAATGGACTTTAAGATGAACTGTTTGGCAACACTGATCAGTCACAGTATCTCAGATACTATTGTGCTATAAGAAATGGTGAGCAGGATGCTTTCAGAAAAACCTGGAAAGACTTACATGAACTGATGCAAAGTGAAGTGAACAGAACCAGGAGAACATTGTACACAGTCATACCAATATTGTAAAATGATCTATTGTGAATGATTTAGCTATTCTTGGTAATACATACCTAGAAGAAATTAAGTAAGAGAACAAATGAAATAAAAGCCTGGAAGGGAAAAAATTAGGAGAAATGATAACTTAGAAGAGAAAATGGTAAACCCTACTCAAGTAACACACTTCGTAAAAACTAAAACTGACCAAACAGAAATCAAAGGATTCAGGAGACTGAAAGAAATATGAGAATAAAATCAAAAGACTGGGGAAAAAACAAGCTCTCTGCATTTTAAGGTGATCATTTCAAATGCAAATGTAAAAAGAAGGAAAATCTATGGCAATGCTTAGTTCCCAGGGTGGGAATCTTGGAAACCCTGATTATTGATAGTGGAGAAGACATAAATCAGTGTGTTACAGCAGCTCAAACTGGAACAGGACAGTGCCTGGGGCTTTGAGATTTCTGATACAATCTGAAGTCAACAGAGAGGCCCCTTCAGATCTACCATTCTATTCCTCAAAGATCCCAGAGAGCCAAACTAATTCTAGAAGGAGGCAGTCAGCACAAAAACCTAAGTTACCCAAAGTGAGACTTACCCAAAAGTGCAGCCCCTGGCAGAGCCTGGCCCTGGCTAAAGCCCCAAGTCAAGAGTTAAAGTTGGAGAGAGAAGAGAGAACAGGAAGAAGCATTTATTTAGCAGTATTGTGCTAAGTGCTTCACAAATATGTTCTCATACCATGAGTAAATGAAAGAAAATCCTGACCATCAACAAAAGTTATTGCAAAGCTAGAGACCCCTAAAAAGGAATGAATCCCTTCATAATAGCTTCAAGAAGAGACTTAAAGGGGGAAAAGAGAGATTTTTCACAGAGACTACATGCATACCTGATATCTTAACCCTAAAGACTTAGGAATCAGGGGATTTTCTGAAAACTATGATTGAAAAAGAAAACTGAATACTATATGTCAACAAATACTTTCCGCTTTCTGCAGTCACATAGAATAAGTCTGGTCCCTGTTGTCCTTTACAGTTCTCTAAATGAGACTACCTTATTCTGCCTGATTTTTCTTTTGCCACAGCTTATGATTCCCAGATCCTTCAACTTAGCCTTCCATTAAAGGATTTCAGGTTCTGTCATCATTTCACTTGCTTTTTAGTTTTTGAATGTTTCTTCTAAAATGTGAGGATCAGTACTGAATATTAAATTCCAAATGGGGTCAAACCAGTACAGATTAATGAAAACTGTCCAACTCTAATAAAACCAGAGGACAAAGATAGAAAAAAATTCCATTGATAACTTCTTTAAAAGAGCCACAAAAGAAAAAGCCTCAAACATGTCATGAACAAAATCCAGACCATTCATGTCAAAGAAAAAATACTACAAGTATCCAGAAAGAAGATGGTCATTCACCAAGGAATTACAGTCTGGATTACATAAAACCTGGAAGCTTCTACTAAAATCAAGGGGAGATCTTGAAATACAACATTGCAAAAACTAAAAGATATAGGCTAACAAGCAAGGATAACTTATCCAGCAAAGTTGAAGATCTTCTAAAAGAGAAATAAATGATCCTTCAGTGGAATACTAGACATTCAAGCATTTCTAATGGTAAAACCAGAGCTGAGTAAGAACTGTGTGATTCAAACACAAGGGATCAGAGAAAGTTAGAAAGGTAATTTTATTTGAACAATTAGAAGGAGCTGTATCATGATGTAGTGCTAACATTCTAATAAGGGGAGAAGAAACAAATGACCTTTCAGAGCCTAAATATTTTTAAAGGGCATTAAGGAAATTAAATAAGAAAAAACAGAGGCAAGATAGCAATAGTGAAAAAGGACCATTATAAAAAACACAGAAGAGAAAAGAAGTACAGGCAAGTAAAAGTTTTGAAAGGAATATGTAGAATTTACTTTTTTTAAAAAAAATGCAATCAGTATGAAATTTATTTGAGATTCCTAATTTCACTTTTTTGTGTTCTGATATGTATATGGAAATGTGCTTTTTTATTTAAATTCAGAATAAAAAATTTTTGTGAAAGAAATATGAAAATAAATCAAAAGACTGGGAAAAAGGTAAGCTATCTGATATCTTAACCCTAATGACTGTCCTCCTTGTCCATAATTCCTATAAATGCAACACTATGAGCTTGAATGGAATCATAATATTATCCCACAAAGAAAGACACATGTGGTCAGAAAAAGGGGCAAAATATTCAGTAAGGAGAATGAAGGATACTAGATGGAAATCCCTAGTATTGCCCAGTATCAACAAAATATGTAAAGACCAAGAGGGAAACCTCCAACATTGAAGTAATTCTGTAAGGAAAACTGATGGAAGGGAAACACAAGCAATGGAAAGTCACGGATGGGCCATGACTCACATCAATGAAAAGAATGCCCACATTGCTGAGATCATAAGTTTCTTTGCTCCATCAAAGTACTGAAGTCTAACCAATCTCACAACTCAAGTAGGAAGCAGACTGGAAATTTGGTAGAGAGACATGGATTTCACCCAAACAATTCTTACCAACATCTTAGTCTGTTGTATAGGGAGACTGTTTCAAGGCATTGTAGTCTTCATTTTAAAGTCCTTCCCAGCCTGGTTCCAATCTATCTGTCCAAGCTGACTGCTTCTTACTCCCCTTTATCCTCCCTATGTTTCAGTCAAATTATTTCCTGCCACTGAATCTTTGCACTGGCTGAGGCTCATGCCTGGAATGTTCTTCCCACTTCTAACTTTTGGAATTCCAACTTCCTTGGAAGGCTGAGTTGAAGTGCTTCTTCCTACATCACATCTTTTTAAATCCCCCCAATTGTTAATGCCTGTGAGTAGTCTCAACTGCCTGAATGGAGACTAACTGTTCTCCTCTCCTCTCCCCTTTCCTCTCCTCTTCTCCTCTCTCTCTTTACCTGAGGGTGTTCTGCCCAAAGGAGGGTAAATTTTGATGACCAAAAGTTACCTAGTTAACTTGGGATTTACTGGCTAGATTTCCTTCTCAAAGACCAAGCTTTAAACCCAATCCACTCTGGATCTCATGGATTGAACAACAATAGGTCTCTGCCCAAGCACCACTTAATGATTATTTTTGGGCCTTCCTGCTTCAAACAGAATGTAAATAGTAATTGTTTTTATTTTGGCCAGCAACCCTGAGGGTCTTCCCCTCCCTGTGTGATTTTTTATTATTATTAAAGGGCCTGTCCCTTGACTCACTTCTTAAAGAGGCCTGTTCACTGAATGGGCCTTACTACCTCACTCAAAGTAAGAACCTGGAAAGACCTTAGCCTAAAAGGGTCAGGGTCTCCCATTGCGTCCTGGGCAATCTCCAATAGTCCTGACTGATGTCTGGCCACTGGACCCAGATGGCTGTGGAAGAGAAAGTGAGGCTGGAGACTTTGCACAGCCCTCACTCACTCAGATCAGAGTTAATTGCAAGTCATGTCATCATCTCCCCAATGTCATGGTCCTCTTTGAAAACAAAGGACAAACCATACAATAATTATTAATAAATCCTGTCCCTCTCCACCAGTTCAGAATTGCTTTGCATACTTTCCACATTTACTTGTCAGCATATTTGCTTCCCCCATTATCATGTAAGCTCCTAGAGAGAATGGACATCTTCATTCTGGTCTTTTGTAGTCCAGCACATGGTCAGGTTCACAGGAAATGCTTAATTATCAAATTGTTGAATTGAATTGAAAGGCACATCTCAGGCTTGGACTATAAATGAAATGACACTTGATGTCATCTCAGCATCCCTTTAATTGATCTCTCTTGACTACCTTTGTCCAACCTTCCACAGTTTTCTCTCAATGTGCTTTGTCTTGCTCCCTCATCTCTCCCCAAGTCTTCTCATACATGCATTGTTTTTCAGTATTTTTCAACATTTCAACATTCTTCAATTTTTCAACATTTAACAATATAGCATTTTGACTGTGGGAAGAAGGGGAGATAATGAGAGAAATCAAACAACATTTATATAGGTTTGCAAAGAGCTTTACATACAGTGTCTGATTTGGTCCTCACAATAATAATGCAAGGTAGGTGTTATTATTATCCTCATTTTGTAAATGAGGAAATTGAGGCTGGGAAAGATGAAGTGATTTGTTCAGGGTCACATAGTTGCCTTGTAAATGAAGAACTCTAATCCAAGTCTGCCTGAATTCAAACTCAGCACTTGGTACCAGGGAGATGGATTCAAATTCTGCCTCTAATATTTCCTAGTCCTGCAGACTTAGGCAGTACATCTAACCTCTCAGCATCTCAGCCAATTCCTGTGGAAAGATGATTAAAAATAGAATTAGAGGGAATGGCTTTGAATCACTTCTCACCCAAATAACCATCTTTTCTAAGCTTCATCTACTACAAGATAACATGACCTCCAAGATTCTTTACCGCTCTAAAGCTATGACCTATGATCTATTAAGTCTTAAAGGTCTTGCGATCTGCACTAGTAGAAGGAGTTCTTATATCTGGGAGTTTCCCATTTGGACAAAATCAGAGCTGCTTACTGTATGCACTATATGAAGCTAGAGAGAATGTAAGACGTTTTCCTAAAGAAAATGTTCCTTGAGAATGTTCTTTAAGACTTAAGAACTCTTATCAATGCAATAATCAACCACCACTTGCACATCTTGCTAAAGAAGTGATAGACCCAAGGTACAGAAGGAAATGTACAATTTCTGGACATGGACAATGAGGGAATTTGTTTTGCCTAACTACATATTTGTTAAAAGTTTTATTTTTCATTTTTCTTTTTCAGTGAGGGGAAGGGAAGTAGGAAAGAAAGAAAAATAGACTTTGTTCACCAAAAAAATTAATTTGATTTTTTGAAAAAGAAAATGTTCTTTGACCTTTCACAGAAATATAAATATTCAGGTCATGTGGATTTTTTTTTCTTTTGAAACTGGTAGCCAACAAGACTAACTTGATAGCAAATTTGGATTTATAATTATATATCCATGTAAAGAGTGACTATTAAAATTTTGGTTTTGCAGAGAAAGAAAATTATAGACCAATTTCTCTAGTGAATATAGATGCAAAATTTTTAAATAAGATTTTAGCAAAACGAATACAGCAACTTATCACAAGAATAATACATTATGATCAGGTAGGATTTATACCAGGAATGCAGGGCTGGTTCAGTATTAGGAACACTATTAGCATTATCAATCATATCAACAACAAAACTAACAGAAACCACATGATTATCTCAATAGATTCAGAAAAAGCTTTTGACAAAATACAAAACCCATTCCTATTAAAAATGCTGGAGAACATAGGAATAAAGGGAACTTTCCACAAAATAATAAGCAATATCTACCTAAAACCTTCAGCAAGCATTATATGCAATAGAAATAAGCTAGATGCATTTCCAATAAGATCAGGGGTGAAACAAGGATGTCCATTATCACTACTATTATTCAATATGGTACTAGAAATGTTATCTGTAGCAATTAGAGAAGATAAAGAAATTGAAGGAATAAGAATAAGCAAAGAAGAAACTAAGTTATCACTCTTTGCAGATGATATGATGATATATTTAGAGAATCAAGTAAAAAACTGCTTGAAATAATAAACAACTTTGGCAAGGTTGCAGGTTACCAAATAAACCTGCACATATCTTCTGCATTCCTATATATTAGTAACAAAGTTCAACAGCAAGAGATAGAAAGAGAAATCCCATTTAAAGCTAGGGTAGACACTATAAAATACTTGGGAGTTTATCTGCCAAAACAAACCAGGGACTATATGAACACAATTACAAAACACTTTTTGCACAAATGAAGTCAGGTCTAAGTAAGGGGAAAAACATCAGTTGCTCATGGGCAGGCCAAGCCAATATAATAAAAATGACAATTCTACCTAAATTAATTTACTTATTTAGTGCCACACCAATTAAACTATCAGATAATTATTTTCTAGAACTGGATAAAATAATAACAAAATTCACCTGGAAGAACAAAAGGCCCAGGATATCAAAGGGACTAATGAAAAGAAATGCTAGGGTAGGTGGTCTAGGGCTACAAGATCTCAAATTGTATTATAAAGTAGCAATTATCAAAACCTCTTGGTACTAGCTAAGAAACAGAAGGGTAGACAAGTAGAATATGCTAGGTACTCAAGACACAGTAGGCAATGAATATAGCAATCTCCTGTTTGATAAACGCAAGGATCCCAGCTTCTGGGATAAGAACTCACTGTTCAACAAAAATTGCTGGGAAAACTGGATAACAGTGTGGTGGAAACTAGGCATAGACCCATGCCTGACACCATACACAAGAATAAAGTCCAAATGGGTACATGATCTAGGTATCAAGACTGATACCATGGGCAAACTGGAGGAGCAAGGAACAGTATATTTACCAGATTTATGGAGAAGGGAAGAATTTTTGACTAAAGAAGAGATAGAAAGCATTATGAAGTGCAAGATGGATAATTATGATTACACTAAACTGAAAAGATTTTGCACAACCAAACCCAATGCAACCAGAATTCAGAGGGATGTAGTATATTGAGAACGAAATTTTACAGCTAATCTCAGGGATAAAGGCCTCATTTTTAGAATATGTAGAGAAATGGGTCAAATGTACAACAATACAAGTCACTCCCCAATTGATAAATGGTCAAAGGATATGAACAGGCCATTTTCAGAGGAAGAAATTAAAGATATTTATAATCATATGAAAAAATGCTCTAAATCACTTTTGACTAGAGAGATGCAAATCAAAACAACTCTGAGGTACTACATCACACCTATAAGATTGGCAAACATGACAGAACAGGAAAATGATAAATGTTGGAGAAGACGTGGGAGAGTTGGAACACTATTTCACTTTTGGTGGAGTTGTGAGCTCGTCCAACCATTATGGAGAGGGATTTGGAACTATGCCCAAAGGGCTACAAAAATGTGCATACCCGTTCACTCAGCAATATCACTTCTAGGACTGTATCCCTAAGAGATGATAAAAATGGGAAAGGGTCCCACATGCACAAAAATATTTATAGCAGCACTCTTTGTAGTGGCCAAGAACTGGAAATCAAGGGGATACCCATCAATTGGGGAATGGCTGAACAAATTATGGTATATGAATGTAATGGAATACTATTGTGCTATAAGAAATGATCAACAAGACAACTTCAGAAAGGCCTGGAAGAACTTGTATGATGTGATGCTGAGTGAAAGGAGCAGAACCAGGAGAACTTTGTGCACAACAATGACCATGGTGTGTGAGAGTTTTTTTGTGGTAGACTTGGAACTTCATAGCATTGCAAGGACTTAAAAAAAAAATCCCAATGATCTTCTAAGGCAAAAATGCCCTCCACATCCAGGGAAAGAACTATGGAATTCAATCACAGAATGTAGCAGATCATTTTTGTGTGTGTGTTTAATGTTTTAGTTTGTTATATGATTTCTCCCATTTATTATAGTTCTTCTACACAGCATGACTATAGTGAAAATGTATTCAATAGGAATGTATGTGTAGATCCTATATAGAATTGTATGCCATCTCGGGGAGGGAGGGGAGTGGGGAGATAGGTAGGGGGGAAAATCTCAGTTTTATGGTAGTGATTGTAGAACACTAAAAATAAAATTAATAAAAAAAATTTGGTTTTGATCAAAAATAATCCTTTGTAGACACAAAGAGGGAGCCAATGGCCGAAGAGTCATTCTAGACAGGGTCTCTCAGGGTAATGAAAAAATCATGCTTTCCCATGGCAGCCCAGGTAATGATACTTCTGCAACTGCCACCCACCTTTTCTCAGAGGGAGCTGATGTCACAGTGGATAGAGTGAGGAACTTGGTATCAGGAGGAACTGAGTTCAGATCTAACCTCAGACATTTACTAGCTTGTGACCCTGGACAAGTCACTTAATCTCTGTTTACTTCAGTTTTCTTAACTGTAAAATGGGAATTAGAATAGTACCCACATCCTCGGGTTGATGTGAAGATCGATTGAGATAATATTCACAAAAAACAAAACCAAAAACAGCATAGTGCCTGGCACTCTATAAATATCTATTTATTCCTTCCTCAGAGGATATACAGATATATCTAAAATAGGCCAAAAATGTCCAGTGTACCTGAAATTCCATGAGAAAATAATCAGAAGCAGGAGAGTATTATTCTACTGGGCCAGGGCCAGTTTTAAGAGGACAAGGAATTATACTTACCCTCTCTGATTTACAGAGTTTTTGTGAAAAACAGAGGCAAAAAGATGCAGTTCAGGGGGAATACTGAGACTGAAATCAATAACACTTTTTAAAAAGGGAGGACTTGGAAACTTCCTTAATTATACCCTGACCACTCAGAGAGATTCAAAGGAAAGTTGAGAAGGAAAGACAGAAATCAAAACTAAGAGAGAAGAGAGGATAGTGAAAGAAATGAGTAAAGAAAGTGGAAACAGCAACAAAAAGTTGATAAAAACAAGGGTCTTTATCTGCTATCACACAAGCCAGCCAGCTCAAAGTCACTAATCACAAAGAAGCCTGAGGGAGGGAGCCTGGTCTGGTCAGCACCAACACATTCCCCACCATGAGAAAAACAACTCAGTCTCCCGCTAGTGGGTCATTCATGTCAACCGCATGAATGGTGATGGGCAGATCTCACTCAGCTTTTCTAAGTTGTTTCAGCTAAACACCTGATTTGTTTTCAATTTTATATTTGTTTGAAACAAACCCAAAAAAGCAAAGTTAGAGGAATAGTAAAACAATATACACATTGTTTATAAGAATGCAAATGGAGAAAAAAACAAAAAACCCTGAACTTATCATAATTACAAAGTTATAAAATCATAAAATTCCATTTTAATCTGAAAGAAGAAATGAGACAATATGGCTCCTTTGGATTCAGTGAATTCTGGGAAGACTTATATGAACTGCTGCAAAGTAAAGTAAGCAGAACCAAGAGACAAATGTATCCTATAATAACAACAGTGTAAAAAAAACAGCTTTGAGACATTTAAGAACTCTCATTAATTCAATGACCAATCATGATTTCAGAGGGCTGATGGTGAAGCATTCTACCTATTTCCTGAGATGAGAGTGATGGACTCAGGATACAGAATGAGATGAAAACAGTAATGATCATGGCACCAACAACTACTGCTGCTGCTACCAATAATAACTCATGGTTATCTAGTGTTTTAAGGTTTGCAAAGTGATTTACAAATATTATCTGATTTGATCCTCAGCACAACCCTGGTGGGGAGGTACTCTTATAATCTGCCATTTTTTTTTTTTTGGACAGGACCAATGTGAGAATTTGTTTTATTTGATTAAGTATATTTCTTACAAGGTTTTTGTTTTTCTTTTTGTGTTTTTTCTATAGGAATGGAGCATGGGAGATAAAAATTAATCTTGGTTGATTGAAAACATAAAATTTAATAAAAATTTAAAAAAGAAAAAGAACGTATTCCTCCCTTTCTTCTTTGCAAGTGAGGAACTGTGGGTGTGGAACATATATGGTATGGTAAAACTCCGCATGTTGGTTTTACTGAACTTCTTTTTCCCTGTTTTTTTAAAATATGGATTTAAATATGTTTAATCCACATTTTTAAATATGGATTTAGAGAGCTCTAAAGTAAAAGGAATTTTTCTAATTAGCCCCATAAATCCCCTAATACCATACAAAGTATTTATTCACATCTTGATCAATCAACAAACATTTAATTTGTTTGTTAAACACTGAGTATGTGCCAAGTGCTGTACTAAATACTGAAGAAATTAACAAAAGTACCAGGGGTGGGGAATCTGCACCTTCTAGGTCCTTGGGTGTGGTCTTTTGACTGAGTCCAAGTTTTACAGAACGAATCCTTTTATTAAGGGGATCTGTTATGTGAAATTTGGATTCAGTCAAACGGCTGCACTTGAGGACCTAGAGAGCCACATGTGTCCTCGAGGCCCCAGGTTTCCCACTCCTGGAACAGTTCCTGCCCTCAAGGAGATTACATAACATAATGAGGGACAAAATGTGTCTTTAAATAAGTCCATATGAAATGTACATATAGTAACCTCAGAGTGGAAGTTTCCAGTCTCACATCTCTGGCTTAAAATTTCACCAGCATCTTAGAATTCCATCTCATTTATTCATTCAACAAACATTTACTGAGAGCCTACTATATGCAAGGCAACACCATGGAGCTACAAGGAAGAATAAGATGCCTTCCCTCAAGGTGCTTGCGTTCCAACTGGGAGCTAAAAGCATGCACCATGGATTGCCCTCAAGCAAAGGAGAAGGACCAAGAGAATACAGCAAAAAATGAATGCAATGTGCAGTGAGAGAGGAGAAAGGATGATTTCATCAGTTTGGGAGAGCAGGGAAGGCTTCATGAAGAGGTTAATGTTTGACCAAGGCCTTGAAGGATGGATGGAAATTGGCGAAAGAGTTGGGAAGAGGATAGGCACATGTTCCTGGCAGAGAAAATAGCCTGAACGAAGGTATGAAGGTGGGCAGATGATATTCATTCTAAGAATAGTAAGTCATCCAGAGTGGTAGTAGATAGAGTGGGAAAGAAAAGCAAAAGAAAAGATAGCAGTCATTTTTTTATTCTTCTGAAGGAAAACCTTTGCCCACCATTTCGGATGCCTTACTTTGTAATATTGGACAAATCACTTTATCTCTCTGGACCTCAGCTTTCTCATCTGTCAAAAAAGGGGAAAGGTTGGCCTCGGTGGCCCTTGATCTTCCCTAGATCTTCCCAGCCCTAGATCTAGGATCCAATTCTTTAAAATGGAGGGAGGAGAGGGAGCACTGGACTACAGAATCTCTGAGGTCCCTTCCCACCCTCAATCCTATGTGCCTGTAAATTCAGGAGTATTATCCTTTGGAGGAGAGAATTGTTTGCTTGAAGAGTTTGTTCCTTGAGTTAACTCCTGACATGAGATCAAACCGTATTACAGTTTGAAATCTCAACCCATTCCCCAGCCACAGAGTATTTTAGGACTTGGAATAAAGCACACACTCACACATCTGTCCCTTTAGGACCGTTTAGACTGCCACTGTAATTGTTCAGTGACCACAGTTGTTGCAACTTTGACACAAAAAAGACCACAGCTCTAGGTCAGCTTTCACCCAGAAATGAAGACACATTAAGAAAAAAGAAACATGTGTGCATATGGGCACACACACACACACACACACACACACACACACACACGCTACCCAGGGAAGAGATAGGAAAAATACCATCTATCTCAGCATTGCATAAGCTTCCCAAGGAAAGCCAGACTTTAATTATCATTATTACCACCACCATCATCATTTCTCACCTTAAGGAATGTGAAAAATCATTCCATCTCAGAATTTAAATAATAAAAATCCTTTAGAAATTAATTATATTATTTTGAATAGGCAAGAATCAAATCAAACAGCCAGTTACTAATGAGCTCAATGGAATGTTTATCAAAGGTTATACTTTACTATAAATAAATACTTTAGAAATGAAAGACTGGGAGATGAGAATCAAAATTTAATTACATCAATTGAAGATGATCTATTCTCATATTAGCTTTCACATTGGTTGTGGGCTGGTAAATTCTATAAACACATCCGTAAAAGCAGCTGCCATAGTAGAAAACTGAGTCAATGTTTAGCCACTAAATGGATGAAGCCATTTGAAGAGATACTATCAAGGCAAGACAAGCTAATGAGAGCACCAAGCTCTCTCATAGAAAGGAAGGAAATCTGCCAGATCACAGCATTTCACAGTAGGAAGGGACCTCAATGGCCATCTGGTATAATCTAGGCCTAAACAAGAACTCTCTTCGTGACAAATGGTTGACCAGCTTCTGTTTGAAGACCTCCAATGACAGGAAACTCACTACCTCCTAAGCAGGTCATTCACTTTGGGGCAGATGTAAGTGTTAGAGATTTCCCTTCCTTACTTTGATCCCCAAACCTCCTTCTCTGCCATTTCTAAGTGTTGCTGCTGCTACTTCCATGTGGGGACAAGCAGAATAAGTCTAAGTCCTCTTCCATGACCATCAAATACCTGAAGACAACTCTCATTTTCCCCTAAAATACCTCTCCTCTAAGTTGAACATTCCCAATACGTTAAGCTGATCCCCATATGGTATGAACCTCATATGTCCATAGGATCCTTCTAGAACCCTTCATCATCCTGGTCACCCTTCTCTGGGCACTCTCAAGTTTAGTACTGCCTTTTCTAAAATGTGGTATGCACAATTGAACCCAATACTCCAGCTGTGATTAAACAAGACAGAATATGTTGGGACTACCATAGCCATATTCTTGGATGCTTACCTCTGTTAATGCAACCTAAGATCACATTTGCTTTCTTAGCTATGAGAATCTAACTATTAGCTTATACTGAACTTGTGGTCCACTAAAAATGATCTTTTTTGGAGAAATTGATGTCTAGCTATGTCTTTCCTATCTTATATTTGTAAAGTTGCTTTTAAACTCAACTTTAAATTTATTTCTATTAAACTTTGTCTTATTTGATTCTAATCAACATGAAAAGGTTAGAAGCCAAAGCTAAAGAGAAGGGAGAATTGGTGCATGATTTTTCATTCACAGATGATTGTACACTTATTGCAGCCTCTGAGGTGAAGATACAATAAAGTATGGATCAATTCTGCTTGTGCTAATTTTGGCCTAATAATTAGCACCCAGAAAACAGAGGTTCTGCACCAACCAGCACCACATCATCCATGCATGGAGCCACCGATTACAGCAAATGGAGAAGTTTTGAATACTGTGGATAAGTTCATTTAGCTTGGCAATATACTTTCCAGGGATGTACACATCAATGAGGAAGTTGACACACACATTGCCAGAGCTCGATCAGTGTTTGGGAGGCTCCAAAGGAAAGTGTGGGAGAGAAGAGGTATTAGATTGCCTACCAAACTGAAAGTCTACAGAGTCATTGTGCTGACTTCATTGTTGAATGCCTGTGAAACCTGGACAGTTTATCAGCGTCATGCCAGAAAACTCAATCACTTCCATTTGAATTGTCTTAGGAAGATTCTGAAGATCATTGGGCAAGATAAGGTGTAGGACACTGAGGTCCCTTCTCTAGCTGAAAGCCAAGCATTACCACTTCACTGCAGAGAGCACACCTCCGATGGACTGGCTGTAGGTCACACAGCAGTATGGATCAGAAGTTGGACATGAACCCATTCTTCCTGGCTTCAAAGGCAGTTCTTTCCAGGACCACGAGCTGCCTCTCCTAGTCTGGAAACATGTCCCTTAGTTACGTCTCTTTGATATGCTCTTATGCCCCTCGCTTCTGTCCTGTGTCCTTCCAATCTGTGACTGTGCTGCATCCTGAGCCAATTTTACCCATGTCCTAGAAGAATTTTTTCATTCTCCCAAGTTTTTTCTCTCCACAGGATTGTGGTATTAGTAAAAATAAAAATTTCTGCTGAACACAAAACAAAAGCATTATCAATGTGCCAGCAAAAGAAAAAAGCCTCCTGAAACTTAAATTACAGAATCTTGATTAAAACAAACACCACTGAGCTCTCAGAAGTTACTTCTGGGAACTCCAGCTTCAGAATCACAGCATGTTGGCACCAGAAAAGAAATTAGGGGTCACATGGTCCAGTATTTCCCAAAGTCGGCTCACTTCAGAACTTTTCAAATGTTTTTTGCTTTTTGAAAAAGTTTAATGGATTTCTTTGGTTTTTTTTCATTACAAACATTTGCATATTACTGACACTCCATGAGAAGTCACTTCTAACAAAGGAAAACAGTTCAGTAAAACAAAAATAGTGTGAGCTCATCTGAAAGTGCGTGCAGATTTCACATCTGAAGTCCTTCTCTTTTGTTAAATGACCAGAAATCTGTTTTCTCTTCCTATCACTCCACCTCATGAAAGAGAAAGAGAAAAATTCCTTACAAGAAATATGTATAATCAATCATTGACAGATAGGCAGCACAGTGGATAGAACACCAGGCCTAGAGTCGGAAAGACCTGAGTTCATGACCTCATACGCTTACGAGCTGTGTGACCCTGGGCAAGTCTTTTAACCTTGTTTGTCTCGTTATTCTCATCTGTAAAATGAACCACTCCAGCATCTCTGCTAAGAAAACCCCAAGTGGGGTCACAAAGACTCTGACACAACTCAGACTACTGAATAATAACAACATGGTCAAGTAAAACAAATTTCCTCGGTAACTATATGTGTGTGTGTGATGTACAAATTTGTTTGTGTGTATAACATTTATAAGCTTGAAATATGTTGAAAAAAATCTGTATATGCTGGTCTGGGATGTCTTGAGGGGAGATGAAATACCCCAGGACAAAAAACGATGAGAGAATATTATGCTTTTATTAATAACAAAAAATTATAGCCCATAGGCATTTATCTAGATATACAGAGATATAATATCCCATATAATATTTTAGAGAAGAAGATTAGAGGTACCTTGGTACAATGGGAATACCATGGGTTTGGAAGCTGAGAACTTGGAATTGAATCCTAGCCCTGTCACTTACTCCCTGTGTAACCCTGGTCAAATCAAAACTTTTCTGTACCTCAGTCTCATCTTCTGTAAAATTGGAAGGGGTGCACTGCATGGCTTCTTAAGGTCCCGTCTAGATCAAAATCTTTGATCTTATGATCTCTATAGCTAGCACCAAAAACTTCTCAAAAAGTCACAATTTAAAAGTGTGGATCAATCCAAAATGCCAGGAAGATCTGGGTTCAAGTGCTTCTTCTGACATGTGCTTTCCATGTATCCTTAGGCAAGTCACTCAACTTCTCAATGTTCCAGGAATGTCTCTAAAGTGCACAGAAGGTGAAGTGAGAGGGGGAAGTTCCTAACCAAAAGCTCCCTACACCCATGAAATCACAGGTCTAGTCAAAATCTATTTCTTGACAGTTTCTTTTTAATATGTGGCCAAAATATTCCAGGAGGATGCCCTGAGACTGGAGAATACCTGAAGAAGTTATGGAATGAGGATACATGGAAAATGTCTGCTCCATAAGAAACAGAAAATGAGGGCTTCCTAGAAATGTGGGGAGCTATGGATGATGGAAACAGAGCCAGGAGAACAAGAGATACAGTGAATACAAGAATATAATGGGGTGGACTCTGATTAATAAATCAATTGGATAATGACAAAACTCCATCCCGGAGGACTGGTAATAAAGTGTACCTTCCTCCTCTGTGTGGAGAGGATGGGGCACCAGAGATGTGGAATAATAATATTTATGTAGCCCTTCGAGGTTTGCAAAGAACTCCATAGAGAGGATCTTATTCTATCTTCAAAACAACCCTAGAAAGAAGATGTTATCATTACTATCATTGTCCCCATTTTACAGATGAGGAAACTGAGACTCAGAGAGGCTAGAAAGAGTTTTGGCTTTGGAGTCCAAGGATCTGGGCTCAGATTCCACCTCTGCCCCTTCCCGCCTGAGTGACTTGGGCAAGTAACTGAGCTTCCTAAGTAAGATAAAGGGATAAGACTAGGTGATCGCTAAGATACTTCCCAACTCTAAATTTATAAGACCCTATTCACTATATTCCTCTGAAGGAACTAGGAGAGAGCCTGGAAGGAAATGTTTATATTGTCACCTTTTCACCCGCGTGAGGCACCTGCGATGCTCTAGGCACTGTGCTAAGAACTACAAATATTGTCTCATTGGATCCTCACAGCAATCCTGCAAGGAAAATGCTGCTGTGATCCCCGTTTTACAGTTGAGAAAACTCAGGGAAAACAGTGATTAAAGTAACTAGTCCAAGGCTACAGTGTTTCTGAGGGGAAACGATAGATATTATTGGCCCCTCCTTACAGACACAGGGCAGTTAGGTGGTATAATAAATAGAGCTCTGGGTCTGGAGTCAGGAGAACCTGAGTTCTAATCCAGCCGCTGATGCTACCTAGCTATGTGATCCTGGGCAAGTCACTTAACTTCTGCCTGCCTCAGTTTCTTCATCTGCACAATAGATATAATAGCACCTACCTCCCAGGGTGGCTGCAGTGATCAAATGAGGTAATAAGTATAAACTGCTTTAGCACAGTGTAAGGCACTATAGTAAGTTCTATATTAATGTTAGCGATTCTTTTCAGGAAACGATGGCAACTGGTGTCAGCTAAGACTAGAGTTAGAAGATCCTGAGCTGCACCCTCTCCCCCATGACATGACACGTCTGTCTTACTTTATACTATGAATTGAATAAATGGGAAAGCCTGAGAAAAGAGAAAGAAAACAGGAGTAGCCGAAGCTCCGTGTAATTTCTTCCAGAACTCTGTCCATGGATTCCAAAGCCACCACATAACATCCTGGCTATTTCAGTCTTGGCCAACTCCCAAGGGGCTACCGACAATCATATCAGATTGAAGATCTGGAGTGTGGAATGGACCACACCGAGACAAACAAACTTGTTTTCACTTATGACTCAAACAGGATTTCTTTCTCAACTAGACAGAAATTCCACACATTTCACTGGGGCTGCCCTCTAAAAACCAAAGTTAAGAGAACCAGGTGTGGTCAAATAGGAGACTTCTAAAAAATAAAATTCAGATGCCATAAGAAGGCATATCTAATCCTAGCACATGAATGCGGGCACATGACAGAAACTCAATGAGTTCTTGGTGAGTGAATGAATGAATGAATGAATGAATGAATGAATGAATGAATGAATGAATGAATGAATGAAGAGCAGGATCTCAGTCTTGGAAAGGACCTCAAAGTTCAAAGAGTATAACTTCTACCTGAATAAAAATCCCCTCTCCAACATACCTGGCAACTAGGACTCCACTCTTTCCTTGACATCCTCTGTTGATATAGTCTGTACCACTGTAGGGTGGTATAGACCTTAGCTCCAACTCTTCAGCAGTCAAATGGTGCAGTAGATTGAACACTGGGGTTGAAGTTATAAAGACCTGGGTTCAAATCCAGTCTGAGACATTCCCTAGGCAAGCCACTTAACTGCTGTATGTCTCAGCTTCCCTATCTGTAAACTGTGATAATAATAACACCTAACTGTCAAGGTGCTGTTATTTATTGTGAGGATAAAATGAGATAATATTTGCAAAGTGTCTTGTAAACCTTAAAGAGCAATTAAATGTCTTATTAATATTAGGAAGAATGAATGGATTTTTAAAAAATTTCAAACACTAAATATGTGCTAAGCACTGGGGATAAAAACAGAAAAACTGAGCTAGTACCTACTCATCTTCATCATCATCATAGCTAGCATTCATATGTCACTTTCAGGTTTGCAAAAAACTTGATATGTTGATAAATCTCACAGAATTCACATTCAAAATGGGGGGGGCACAATACATAAAGCTGAGTTTTGGGACAAATGGAAAGTAATTATAAGGAGATAGGCAAATAGGTAGATACATACACACATACACACAGAAAGAATGCTAATTCTTCCCTGAGTGTGCTTAGAGATATCTCAACACCCCTGTAATTCAGACTGCTTCATTTCTTATCTATGGATTCATGAATGATCTGTTATTTCATCAGAATAGGGGATTCCAGGTGTGAGAACTCCTTGCAGCCATGGAGTTGCTTACGTGTTGATCACAACCATCTTAAAACTATGCAAATAAATTCCAGAGAGTTATCCTAAGGTACATAAAGGTCAAGCTGCTTGTCCAGAGTAATGCCACCAAGAAACTTCAGAGGGTGAGGGTAGATAGTGGTGTTCCTGGCTCAAAGACCTGAAGTCTATCAATAATAGTGGGGCTTCTTGACCTAGGCACCATGAATTTGTGATTTTTTTTTAAATCTTACTAATTGTATTTCTTTCTTTTTTTTTAAATTTATTTAACTTTTAACATTCATTTTCACAAAATTTTGGGTTCCAAATTTCCCCCCTTATGTCCCCTCCCCCCACCCCAAAACACCAAGGGTTCTGATTGCCCCTGTCTGCCAATCTGCCCTCCCTCCCTCCCCACCCCTTCCCTTTGGAAGGCAACCAATTCAATATAGGCCAAATCTGTGCAGTTTTGCAAATGACTTCCATAATAGTCGTGTTGTGTAAGAACTAATTATATTTCCCTCCATCCTATCCTGTCCCCCATTACTTCTGTTCTCTCTTTTGATCCTGTCCCTCCCCATGAGTGTTGACCTCAAATTACTCCCTCCTCCCCATGCCCTCCCTTCCATCATCCCCCCCACCCTGCTTATCCCCTTATCCCCCACTTTCCTGTATTGTAAGATAGGTTTTCATACCAAAATGAGTGTGCATTTTATTCCTTCCTTTAGTGGGATGTGATGAGAGTAAACTTCATGTTTTTCTCTCACCTCCCCTCTTTATCCCTCCACTAATAAGTCTTTTGCTTGCCTCTTTTATGAGCGATAATTTGCTCCATTCCATTTCTCCCTTTCTCCTCCCAATATATTTCTCTCTCACTGCTTGATTTCATTTTTTTAAGATATGATCCCATCCTCTTCAATTCACTCTGTGCACTCTGTCTCTGTGTGTGTGTGTGTGCATGTGTGCGTGTGTAATCCCACCCAGTACCCAGATACTGAATAGTTTCAAGTTACAAATATTGTCTTTCCATGTAGGAATGTAAACAGTTCAACTTTAGTAAAGTCCCTTATGACTTCTCTTTGCTATTTACTTTTTCATGCTTCTCTTCATTCTTGTGTTTGAAAGTCAAATTTTCTTTTCAGCTCTGGTCTTTTCATCAAGAATACTTGAAAATCCTCTATTTCATTGAAAGACCAATTTTTCCCCTGAAGTATTATACTCAGTTTTGCTGGGTAGATGATTCGTGGTTTTAGTCCTAGTTCCTTTGACTTCTGGAATATCCTATTCCATGCCCTTCGATCCCTTAATGTAGAAGCTGCTAGATCTTGTGTTATCCTGATTGTATTTCCACAATACTTGAATTTTTTCTTTCTAGCTGCTTGCAATATTTTCTCCTTGACCTGGGAACTCTGGAATTTGGCCACAATGTTCCTAGGAGTTTCTCTTTTTGGATCTCTTTCAGATGGTGATCTGTGGATTCCTTGAATACTTATTTTGCCCTCTGGTTCTAGAATCTCAGGGCAGTTTTCCTTGATAATTTCATGAAAGATGATGTCTAGGCTCTTTTTTTGATCATGGCTTTCAGGTAGGCCCATAATTTTTAAATTGTCTCTCCTGGATCTATTTTCCAGGTCAGTTGTTTTTCCAATGAGATATTTCACATTATCTTCCATTTTTTCATTCTTTTGGTTTTGTTTTGTGATTTCTTGGTTTCTCATAAAGTCATTAGCCTCCATCTGTTCCATTCTAATTTTGAAAGAACTATTTTCTTCAGTGAGCTTTTGAATCTCCTTTTCCATTTGGCTAATTCTGCTTTTGAAAGCATTCTTCTCCTCATTGGCTTTTTGAATCTCTTTTGCCAATTGAGTTAGCCTATTTTTCAGGGTGTTATTTTCTTCAGCATTTTTTTGGGTCTCCTTTAGCAGGGTGTTTACTTGTTTTTCATGCTTTGCTTGCATGTCACTCAATTCTCTTCCCAGTTTTTCCTTCACCTCTCTAACTTGATTTTCAAAATCTTTTTTGAGCTCTTCCATGGCCTGAGCCCATTGGGTGGGCTGGGATGCAGAAGCCTTGACTTCTGCATTTTTCCCTGATGGTAAGCATTGTTCTTCCTCATCAGAAAGGAAGGGAGGAAATGCCTGTTCACCAAGAAAGTAACCTTCTATAGTCTTATTTTTTTTCCCTTTTCTGGGCATTTTCCCAGCCAGTGACTTGACTTCTGAGTATCCTCTCCACCCCCACCTCGCCTCCAGATCCGCCCAGCCAGCACTTGGGGTCTGAGATTCAAATGCTACTTCCCAGCCTCAGGGCTTTGGGCCGGGGCAGAGCTGCTGTTCAGTGTGAGATTAAGTTCAGGTGCTCAGGTCAGGGCAGGGCCCCCTCACAGGCTCCATTCCTTCAGGGGGTTTATGCAGAGGCCTTCAACAATGGATCCGGGGTCCTGCCTGCTTGGGGAGCCCTAGTCTGCTCCCGCCTCCGCTGCTGCCTCCCGAGGGGGCCTGAGTTATGGGTGCACCCCACTCCCCTCTCGACCTGCCAAAGAGACCCTCTCATTGACCCTTGTCACCTGTGGGTGGAGGGACCCATGCGGCTGCTGGAGATTCCATCCCTGAAGCCTGCTTGGATCTGCTCCTTTCGGCGCTGTGCCGCCGAGGCAGGGTTGGGCTCTGCTCCAGGTCCAGGGTGCAAGGAACCTTTTGCGAAAGGTTTTCAGGCTCTCTGGAGCAGAAATCTTGCCCGCTCTGTTCTGTGGCTTCTGCTGCTCCAGAATTCGCCGGTGGTTCTTTTTTTTTCACAGGTATTTTATGGGCAGTGGGTTTGGAGGTACCGTATGTGCATCTTTCTACTCTGCCATCTTACTAATTGTATTTCAATTTAATTGGTCTCCTTGGTCATACTATGTATTTGATTAATAATATGCTTCTGAAAAGAGGTATCAAGGCTTCACCATACTGTCAAAGGGATCCATGACCCAAAAAACGGTGAAGAACCCCCAGGTAAGGGCCTTATCCCCTTTGCACTATCGCCTGTCCATCATTGTCTATCCCATCACAATTACTTCCTAACAGGGGTCCAGGACTTTGGTCTCCTTCCTCCAATCATCCCTCACCTTGCTCTTCCTAATATACAGTGTTGACTATGATAGAATTCCTGGACTTAAAAACCTACAAGGGTTCAAACCACTTGATAAATAAAGAACAGATGCCTCACCCTAGCATTCAAGGCCTTCCATCCTCTGACTCTAACCAGTGCTTCCAGTCTTATCTGCCATTTCTTCCATTTTCACATTATAAAACAGTCAAGCTCAAATATCCATGGTTCTTTCCACCAAGAATGTCCTTTCCTTGCCTTTACCTAGGAGTGCAGAAGCCAGTTTGAGAGATAAGTATTAAATTTTCAGTATGAGCGTTTGCACCTCAGAAATCAACAATGCTAGAAAATCAGGACCTGATTTATTATTTTGTTACTTGTCAAGACTCTAGAAAGTGATGGACAAAATGCTAATAATGCCATTTAAACTCAACAGTGCTTCCTGTGTACATTTTTTCCAAAAAATGTTAAACATTTATTGGCTGTTAAACATTTATCGCCACCCCTCTGCCTCTACCTGTCAAAATTCTATCCATTATCTCAGACTCAGCCTAGATACTACATCCTCCTGAAAGCCTTCTTTGCTCTCCCTGAGGTAAAAGGGATCTCTCCCTCTTCTGGGTTCCCATGGTGCTTTGGTTTCACTTTACTCAAACCTCCTATGGTACTCATGACATTTTGTTCTCTGTGTTCAAAGAATCACAAGATTTAGAGAAAAAAAACAAGCTAGAGGTAATCTTTGGCTAGAGGTCATTTTTATTTTATTTTTTAGAAAACTAGAACCCAGAGTGACTGAAGAGACTTTCCCAAGGCTACACACACACACACACACACACACACACACACACACACACACACACACACGCACATGCACACACGCACGCACACACACTCACTCACACACATACTCACTCACACACACACTCACTCACACACACACACTCACACACAAACATTAAATAAGTAGCCACATATGTTCAAAGTCAGGCTCTCTTCAAATCCAGTGTGATTTTAACTATACCTCTCCCCATTATTTCTTACCATGTCTTACCTTCTCTACTGTTTTGTAATAATATTAAAATGCTCTCACAAAAAAGGAGGAAAATGATTGCTAGATATGCTTAAAGGACATGATTAATTGGTCAAAAACCCACAGAAATATTTTGGCACATTTTACCAAGCAAAAATGAAGCCTGAAAACAGGTATGCACCATTAGATTTTTCAAATGTAATCCAAACAGTTTACTTGTAGAGGAAGCCCATCACATAGCTCAGATCCAAGAACAAAATCTAGAAACCTTCCATGGGTGGTATCCACAGGATCTCGGCCAACACAATGTCATTGAAAGAGAATTAAACAAATGGCTAAATTGCACAGATGTGCTTGTGGAAACAGCAATTGAGGTAAGACATGGTAAGAAATAATGGAGGGGGTATAGTCAAAATCACACTGGATTTGGAGAGAGTCTGGCTTTGAACGTATGTGTGTGAGTGTGAGTGTGCATGTACGAGTGTGTGTGAGTGTGTGTGAGTGTGTGTGTGAGTATGTGTGAGTGTGTGTGAGTGTGTGTGTGATGTGTGTGTGTGTGTGTGTATGTGTGTGTGTGTGTATCAGTGGAGTTCAGATCAAAATGGTCCTGGGTCCATTACTCACACTATGGTCTCTTCTATTCTTAAATTTCTCCATGTCTACTCACCCCTTCTCTGCTGCCTACAAACATTCTCAAGTCTCTTCCATCCCTAAAATTTTTTTCTTAGATTCCATCATTCCTGCAAACTATCATCCTATATTTTTCTTTCATTTCTCAGCCAAGCTTCTTGAAAACGCCCTCTACACTCTGAAAACCCTCCAATGTGGCTTCCAGATTTATCACTCAACAAAAACTGATTCTCCAGAGTCATCAAAGATCATTTGTGATCCCCAGTTCTGATAGTTTAGTCTGTTTCCTCACTCTCCTTGACCTCTGTTTGATTTTTGACACTGGCAACAGTTTGTTCTGTGATAATGGTCTAATTCCAGTACAATTCATTAACTGAGTTCTCAGGGATATTTTGAAGTCTTATTTGTAGTATGGAGATTTACGCTCTTAAAAGTAGTAGTCCTCTTATCCATAGTAAAGGTCATCAGGTTGTGTTTTCCTAGGTGTGAAATTTTTATACCCTGAATTGATACACTGCACAGTTTCTGTGCTTAATCCACATCGATTATTAAGTCAGGACTCCCAGTGGCGATAACTTGGTCCTGAATTACTTCTTTGACGACATTGTGTTGGCTGAGATTCTATGGATATCACCATTGGAAGCTTTCTTGATTTTGCTCTTGGATCTTAATTATTTGATGGGCTTCCTCTACAAATTAGCTGTTTTGGGTTACATTTGAAAAATCTAATGGTACATACCTGTTTTCTCTACATGTAGACATATGTAAATGTGATATATAAATATGAAGAGAGGGGAAGCTAGGTGGTGCAGTGGATAGATCACCAGCCCTAAAGTCAGGAGGACCTGAGTTCAAATTATACCCCAGACATTTACAAGCTATGTGACCCTGGGCAAGTCATTAGCACCGATTCCACTCCCCCCAAAAAAGATATGAGGACAGACAGAGAGCATTTTCCAGTTTACAAAGCCCTGTGAAATAGACTATCTCATCTGCTCCTCATAATAACCCTTTGAAGTTATCAGGACAGATGCTATTATGCCATTTTGCTTGTAAGTAAACTAAGACGGAGAGACATCAAGTGACCAAGCTAATGTCATACAGTAAGTGGTTCAGGTAGGATTCTAAATAATCTATATATAGTCCAACAATCCTCTTCCTTTTTATCTGCCACAATGCCTTACCTATAACAGGCGATACTTTTTGAATTGGACAGCACCTTCATGGCCACTTTTCCAGCCATGCCTGACTGAAGATCCCTACCACCACACAACTAACAACTGATCATCCAGCCTCTGCTTAAAGACCATTAAGAGTCAGCCCACTGCCACCTTTGGAGAGCCTTTGCTTTTAGGAAGTTTGTCCTCAAAGCTCTAATGTTACTGTTCACCATTTCCTCTCATTTCTCTAGGGTCAAACAGAAAGCTAATCCATCTTCCAGGTAGCTCTTCAAATATCTGAAGACAATTTTCATGTCACTCTTCTCCAGATGAAATAAAAATGTTTTATATAAACATTACTTGTGCTCAATAAACTATTAATGGGAGTATCCTGACCACTCCTTATTTCTTTGTGAAACTTGGGACTAGTCACTTTCTATCTCCGCGCCTCTACTTCACAGAATCATAGATTCAAAGCTGAGAGGGTCTTTGAATCCATTTTATAGATGAGGGAATTGAGGCTGAAAGAGCTTAAAATGGTAGTAGTAGTGGTAGTGGTAGAGGTAGTAGTAGTAGTAGCAGTAGTCATAGCTAGTATTTGTATAGTACCTAGTGTGGGCCAGCACTGTACTAAGCACTTTACAATTATTATCTATTATCCTCTGAAATAACATTGGGAGAGTCGGTAGAAGACAAAAACATGCTACATCATTAATGACATAGAAATTCATTAAACATGCTGTACTTTTTATTGCCTCACTTTGAATTGCCTTGAATTTGTTTTACAAATATATGTATGTATTTATACATATATGCATATATGTGTGTGTATCCCTTTATGGCAGAGATCTTTACTTAAATTATCTTATTTGGTTCTCACAACAACCTTGAGAGGCAAGTTATTATTATTAGCTTTATAATAAGTATTATTAACCTTATTTTACAGTTAAGACAACTGAGGCAAACAGAGGTTGATTCACTCAGAGTGCTAGCATGTTGTCATTGTTGTTCAGCCATGTCCAACTCTTTGTGATCCCACTGGGGTTTTCTTAGCAGAAGTCCTAGAGTGGTTTGCCATTTCCTTCTCCAACTCATTTGACAGATGAGGAAACTAAGGCAAACAGGGTAAAGTGACTTGCCCAGGGTCACATAGCTACCGTGTGTAAAGCCAGATTTGAACTCAGGAAGATGAGTCTTCCCAACTTCAGGCTTAGTGTTTTATCCGCTGCACCTCCTAGCTGTTCAAACCAGGAAATAAAATCAGTCTTTATGTCTCCAACTCCAGGGATCTAACCACTGCACCTCCTGGCTACTTCTTTTTTACGTTTTGTACCAACATATTTGTGTATTGTTTTTTTCTCCACTAGAATCTTCAGTAAGTTCCTTGAAAGCATGGGCTTTTCTTTCTTTCTTTCTTTCTTCCTTCCTTCCTTCCTTTCTTTCTCTTTCTTTTTCTTTCTTTCTTCCTTCCTTCCTTCCTTCCTTCCTTCCTTCCTTCCTTCCTTCCTTCCTTCCTTCCTTCCTTCCTTCCTTCCTTCCTTTCTTTCTTTCTTTCTTTCTTTCTTTCTTTCTTTCTTTCTTATCTTTCTGTTCCCAGTGCCTGGCATACAGTAGGGACTTTTAAAATAGCTAGCCTTTACACTTTGATTTAAGATTTCTGCAAGGCACTTTATAAACATTAACTCATTCTGATTGATTGACAGAATGCAAACTTCTTGACTGCAGGCATTGCTTCATTTTTGTCTGTGTATTCCCAGTGCCTGGCACATAGTCGGGGCTTAAAGCATGTTGGTTGGATCAATCCAAAGTTATTGAACAGCATTCTGAAGGAATCTCTCCAGATTGTTGTTTACTTGCCTTACAGTATTTAAAAGAAAATATTCTCTTGACTTGTAAAGCCTCATGTCAGACAATAGCTGTGTTCGAGTCTCAACTTGGCCAGTTTATAGGGGCCAGTGGGTTTGTCTTTATGATTCACATAAGGTCCATTGTTAATAGAGCTAAACTATGCTCCCCCTCAACCTCCAGCAGGGTGTTCTGGGCATTTAATAAATGTTTGTTAAACTGAATTGATGATTTCAAAAAAGTAACGGTTTTTGATCACCATTAGGGGCGGGAAGAAGCAGTGTGGGTGAGTGGGCTTTCTTTTTCATTGGGAGAATGAACACTAATTTGGAAGAATCCTTTTTGTAATCTCTCTATCAACAGTCAATGCCATGTTCATAAATAGAGCCCTGTGTTTCATAGGCTGTCCCAGCACAGCAACAGGCTCCGTTCCCAGGCTAAATTCCTAACTTTAAATGACTGTAATCGCCAGTTGGTGGGCTTCAAGTTTCTGCACCCTCCAGGTTGGTCAAGTCCACGCTGTAAATCACAGCTAGCCAGGAGTGTGTCTCACCAGCAGGAGCAGGGGAGGAAGTATGGAAAGAATACTTTCAGATGTGAAAGTGGTTTTTTCTAAGGAAGATGAATTCACTAGCAAACATGCAGTGGGTTCTCTGAATGTTATTTACTTACATGACTTTAAAAACAATTAAGACATTTGAGGCAAACATTAAACCACAGATAAATGTGGATTCTCTCCTAAACCATCTATCATCCAGATCTTTATATTCCCCCATCTTCCACCCAGGAAGATGAATGTTTCAGACCTATGGTGACATATTTCCTTTCTGTCCAGTTCCTTAGGATGCATTTCAGAGCTCTTATTGAAATTTCCCATGGTGCAATATTTTAGCAAGATTCCCCAAATAGATTTCACTTTCAAGTTGTAAATACTGGAGCAAAGGGATGGCTGCTGATTTTTTTCTTCCTGGGCAAATACTTCTCCAAACCAGAAGTCAACTATCTAAACATTTCCCATCTGGATGTAAACAAGATTAGCAAGAGAATAGAGGCAGGGTTGTAGTTTTCCCCCAAGTAATTAAAACATTAAGAACTGAATATGCAAAAAAGGAAGGGGGCCCCCAGGTGCTAGCACTCCTAGGGTGGAAGAGGTACTGCATACATATGCCACTACCTGCTAAGAACCCATTGTCATCTTTAAGACCCTCATGTTCAAAGATTGCCAAGTTCCTAACAAAAGAAAAGTAGAGTTTATCAGCAGGAATAAAGGGTCTGTGAATCCGAGAATCTCCGAGAGAGGAAGGGACCTTAGCAGACTTCTCTGCCAACCTTCCGCCCAATGCAAGTAACTATTCATTCTACAGGTCACACCCCACCTCCCGCTAAAGAGCATCATCTATATTCAAACATCCACAAATCAGAATGAAATCAAGTCTATCCCCTAAAATCATCTAAACCCCAAATAAAGGCAAAATCTCTTGAAAAAGATGTCTTGGTAGAAGATATATGAAATTCAATGAATTTCTCTTAAATATCTACTATGTACCAGACTGAATATGAGTTCTGGGGATACAAAGAAAAAAAAAACATTCCTTGCCCTCTGGGTACTTACATGCTGCTGTAGGAAAATACCAAATACAAAGAAAAGTCAATTACAGTTTCTTGTAGCCTTAACTGGGGTGGGGGGAGGGAAGGGCAGTGCTGAGCATTAATTACTCTTCATCTAGTCTTGTCTAGACATTTAGTAATGGCCAGATGAGTTTGAGAAGTAAGGATAAGGCATCTGACAATATAAATAATTTAATGGGATGAAGAATGCAGTTAAAGCATGTATTAAGCACCTAATATATGCCAGATGCCAGGAATCCAATGCCAAAAATGAAAATTTTTTAAATCCAATGACAAAAGTCCTTTCCCTCAAGGAGAGTATATTCTACTATGGGGGAAACTATGCATACTTAGAGAATTCTATACAAAATATATACATAGGAAATGCAAAGTAATTGGGGGGGGGAACTAACAAAGGGGGAACCAGGATTTCAAACATTTAAATAAACATTGAGGATTTTATGATTCATTTTTAGTGAAAATCAAAATCATTTAAAAGTGATTTTTTAAAAGTCCCATCTGATGTAATTGAAAAATATATGTGTGTGTGTGTGTGTGTGTGTGTGTGTGTATATATATATATATATATATATATATATAATATATATATATATATATATATATATATATATATATATATATATATTTTAAAGTTGCTTCTGAGCTCACTAGAGACTTGGTAATCTTACAATACATTCTATTTGGGATTGCCTTTCACCTCGGGTAGGGGACCTGAGTGGGCTGGCCCAGTTGGTTTAATGTTCAGTAGTTGAACATTTCCACATTCAGATCAATTCCTTGCCTTATTTATTCTGCTGAAGGCACTATCGTGACACACTACAAATATTGTAATACAGACAATTCTAAATGGCAGTGCTTGTCAGCATATGGGGAAGGGATCGTGCTAAAAAATTTGGTTACAGTCATGCACAGTAGGAATGTTTCTTAAATGAAAAGAGACAAGTTTGAAAAGAACTCACGAGTTTAGTCCACACATGGACAAACAGCCTACAAAATTTTATTCTGAAAAGCAAACAAAGCCTACTTTACATTCCAGGAGAACAAGAGGGCATACAAAAGGGAGAATTCCTCAACTTTTGCACAGCTAATATTTTTTAAAAGCCTAAAACATTAAAAGAGAAAATGAAATTAGACAACATTCAAGAAACATTCAATCCCACCTTATTTCTGTAACAACTTTTCAAGAGAGACTAGCAAAAAAAGGAATGGGGAGAGGGGGGAAGGACCACAAAGGAAGTGGAAATGCATTTTAAGGAAAATGAAGGAACCTGAAGGAATTAGGTTAAAATGTATCTATTTTCTTAAAATCAAGTATTGGAAGCATGGGTTCATAACTTTAGAGCTGAAAGGAACCTAGCAGTCCAAGCCCTTCTTTTAACAGGTAAGTCAGAGAGGCAATGACTTGCCCAACATTGCATAATTAGTTGTCTAGGTCAGGATTCGAATCCAGCTCTGTTTCCAAGAATGCTATTCTGACTGCGGTATAGGAAAGTACAGCATAACAACAACAACACAGACACTTCTATGGATTTTATCATTCATATGGTAATTTAGCGTGCATTATATAACCTTACACCCAAGGAGAAGCTGATGAGCATTTAACAATCAGGTCTCTAGAAAGGAAAATGTAAATGACACACTTTTAAGTTTAATCAGCATTATTATTTTCTCCATCACTTTCTCAAGTCTGGGCAATCAATAAAATAGTCAATTGAACCCTCAGGGCAGCTAGGTGGTGCAGTGGATAGAGCACCAGTGCAGGAATCAGGAGGACCTGAGTTCAAATCTCACCTCAGACCCTTCACACTCACTAGTTGTTTGATCTTGGGCAAGTCACTTAACCCCAATTGCCTCATCCTGTGTCATCTCCAGTCACCCTGAATATCTGGTCACTGGATTCAGATGGCTCTGCACAAGAAGTGAGGTTGGTGTCCTGCACAACCCTCCCTCATTCAGAACAAAGTCAAGTGCAAGTCATGTCATTATTTCTCTGATGGCATGGTCTTCTTTGGCAATGAAGGACAAACACACACAAATTGAACCCCGATTTCCAAGGTATAATTGTTCTTACTGAAAATCTAACAATAGGTTCTCTCTTTGAGAAGTTAATATTCAGTTTTTGCTAGCATGAGTGGACTCCAGCACTCTACACTAAATGACTACAACCACACATAGCATTTTCTGTTATAGGGATAGAGACCAGATCTGTAATTTCATTGGCATAGAGATGCTTAATGAGGAAGCTGTTCCTACCAATGAAGGTAGAGATACAGTCTTGGAAAATCACCTGTATAAGTTTTCCAAGTTTTCTCATTTTTCAAGTCATTGAAAAGCTAACTGACTGGCCCAGAGATACGCAGTCTGGATTGGGGGAAGGACCCAAGACTTCTTGGCTCCAGAGGCAGCTTTCTGATAAAAAATTCACATCAAAATTCACAAAAGAAAATTTTAAGAATTCTCTGACAAGAAAAAAGAAAAATTGGGATACTAATTCATTGTTGGTGGACTTGTGAATTGATCCAACAATTTTGGAGAGCAATGTGAAATTATGCCCAAAGAATTATAAAACTGCCTATACCCTTTAACTCAGCAATACCACTTTCTATTTCCAAAGATGATTAGGAAAAAAGGAAAAGAACCTATATGTTCTAAAATGTTTATAGAAGGTTCCTTTGTGGTGGTAAAGAATTGGAAATTGCAGAAATACTCATCAATTGGGCAATAGTTGAAAAATTTGTGATATATGATTGTGATGGAATATGATGTGCTATGAGAAATGATGAGTTCAATGATGCCAGGCCTAGAGGCCTGTGGGCTACCCGAGTCTTCCCTTACCTCTATCGGAGGTCTTCGGTTGGCCAAACCGGATGCTCGTATGAGAGAAAGGACGTTCCAGAGTCGAACAAGGGTTGAGCTTTATTTCAGGGTCTAGTTACAAGTGCAGGGGAATTCTTCCTTAGGAGGGAAAGAGAAAGATCTCCCAAGGAGGCAAAGATCTTACAATAAGAGATTGGAAGTAGAAGTATAAGTGGGGAGAGAGGGGGAGGGGAGAGAAGAGAGAGGAAAAGCGGAGCCTTGTTGTCCTCACCGCTCCCCGCCCCTCCGCCCAAGAGAACTTTCAGGCTTTCCTGATCCTACTTAAACCCTCCAGCAGCATAGTTTGCATCTGAATACCGTGCTGTTAGATAACAATAGTGTGCCCAGATCCGGGACAATCTCGAGGGCGAGGAGAGCTCTCTCCCATCACGTTTCTCAGGGGAAGAGGCGGAAATACACGAGATAGCTCGGTTCACCTCGATTCCCAGTCTTTTCCTGGGGGGTCTCGTGAGAACTCTAAGATTTAGAAGTTCCCACCTTTACCTGCCCGAGACTGTCCACCTGGAATTGAGCTTCCATCCCCAACACAATGATCTTAGAAAAACATGAAAAGAAAGACTTACATGAAATAATGAAAAGTGAAATGGAAAAGAACCAAAACAATATTGTATACAATATTGGCAATGTTATATTAAGAATGACTTTGAGCAAATAAGACATTTTGACAATTATAAATACCCAAATTAATTATAAAGGACATAGGAAGAAAGACACTGCCTATATCCAGAGAAAGAACTGATAAATAAAATTGTGTATAGAATAATTTTACATCTATATATACACATATGTGTGTTCATCCTTCGTTGCTGAAGATCATGCCATCAGAGAAATGATGACATGACTTGCACTTGACTTCGTTTTGAGTGAGGAAGGGCTGCACAGGTCACCAGCCTCACTTCTCCTCCAGAGCCATCTGAATCCAGTGACCAGATATTCCTCAGGATGACTGGAGATGATCCAGGATGAGACAACTAGGGTTAAGTGACTTGCCCAAGATCACACGGCTAGTGAGTGTCAAGTGTCTGAGATGACATTTGAACTCAGGTCCTCCTGACTCCTGTACTGGTGCTCTACATATACATACATAGATATGTATGTATACATATGTATACATAGATATACATATATGTGTATGCTTATATGTGTGTGCATGTGTATTATATATATATATATACACATACATATATACATACACACACATATACCTGGTGGCCATCTCTAGGACCTGGGGGAGAGGGAAGAGAGAAAAACAAGGGAAAAAAAGAAATTTACATGACACTTTGTTGTATATTTTAAAAGGCTAACAAGCTATACATAGTAGATTTGCAGTTTCATGTGCAATCCTCTTTTTTATTATACAGTTATGTAAGGGCTTGTTTTACTCTATAAATTAAAAAAAATAAAAAATGTTTTTTAAAAATCCATTGTTCATTTAATTAACTTTTGTTTCCTGCAGATTTCACTGTTTTGGCAGTATACCAAAGTCCACAATTAAAGAAATATGGGGAGAGGTATCTAATCAAACCTAGTCAAGTACCATGTTTCAAGTCATGAAATCTTCCAAGAAGGTGAAAGGCTCAGGGTGAAGAAAATCACTCCGTCCTGGAAAGGAGAAGAGAAACTTTTGATTTGAACAGGAAAGCATGTCTTCTCACAGTTATGATCAAAGCACTCAGAAGGCATTATTAGAGTCGGCATTATGGGGGACAGGATTTCTTCTCAGAATCTACCTATTTTTTAATTTCTTTAAGATTTTTGGCCAAGTTCGGAATTTATAGTTCTGGGCCAGATATAGGAGAAAGAAACCTAAATTTGGAGTCAGAGAACCTAGGTTCAAGTGCAACCTGGGACGCTTACTACTTGTGTGACCCTGATCCATCTGGGTCTTAGTTTCCACACCTATATGTTCTAAAATGTTTATAGCAACTCCCTTTGCGGTGACAAAGAACTGGAAATTGAAGGAATACCCATCAATTGGGGAAGGAGTTGGACTAGTTGACCTCTGAGGTCTCTTCCAATTCTGAACTTGTTATCCTGTGCAATCAGGTAGGTGTTAATAGGAAAAAAAATTCTATAATCTATCAGAAATTCTTTGGGATATTAGAAAGACCAGGCTTCAGATCTTCCAGGACCAGAAGTTCTGAAATCAAGACCTGATACCACTTATTCAGTCTGTGACCTTAGAAGAGACTCTGAGCCTGAGCTCCTCTCCTCGGTGAAATAAAAACCCCTCAACTATCCTCCTGCACAGGTCAGCTGTGAGGACCCAAGAAGATGGTTTAGACAAAACCCTTAGTAACCATGAGGTCTTATTCATTTGTTAAAAAATCATAAGAGCATCCAGGATGAGTTGGGTTCATATTCTGTCTCTACTGCTTACTACTTACTTAGTCCTTGTGTGAAACTTCCAATCAAGTTGGAGAGTAACACAGACAATTGTGATATTCAGCCATCCTCCCAGTTAGGTGACACAATGCACAGTGATGAATCTAGACTCAGGAGGAAGGGGAGAGTGGGAGAGGACAAGAGTTTATCAAGCACTTATTAGCTGTGTGACCTTGGACCAGCCACTTAACCTCTGCTTCAGTTTCCTTCTCTATTAATGGAGATAATAATAATAGCACCTACCTCACAGGGTTGTGGAGAGGATTGAATGAGATAATATCTGTAAAGTGTTTTACAAACTCTAAATAGCTGTGTAAATGCTACCTTACTCAGTATATTAAAGACGAAGAAAAAAATTGCTGTGTAATGTAAGAAGGGGGAAATGCTCCTTACCAGCAAGGGCAATCAGAAAAAGCTTTGGAGAATTTCCCTGTAACCTTCTCAGAGGGTGGACAAGCCCTTATAAGTCTGAAGGACTTTGGGTCATTGGATGAAAGGCAGAAAATGTCACACAAGAGACATTTTGCGATGGGTTGAGAAAATAAGGTCATTCTTCTTGGGTGACATTTAAGACAGCAAGTCATTTTGTTAAGGAGTTGGTCAAGCAATGACCAAAACCAGTGAGGAAGGATTTTAGAGAGATAGTCCCCTCTTTACCTCCTAGCTCCACCCCACCCCCATTTCTCATTGGTTAGATGATGATCTTATGAACTTGAAATGTTCACATGGAGAGTTCCCATTCTAATCAGTAGCAGGGTCCCTAGGGTGTCGATGGGTCATGGTGTCATCTACATCAGGGACTGAGAGACACACAGAGGACAAACTAGGCAATCTAAGGAAAAGGAGTTTGGGGAAGTGTTATTCTTAAGAAAGAAAGAAGCATTAGGTATAGATTCTACGAAACAACAACAACAACAAACAAACAAACAAAAAACCTGACTCTCAGAGCCCAGCAGAGGAATATACCCAATGGGAACTTTTTTTTTTAGGACTCAGTGAAGAAGTGGAGTGGGGGGCAGAATTCTGGTAACCAGGGGATATGGGCTTCTCTTTGTCGTATGTATTCTCTCCACATGTAATTCATTACCTCTGTACTTTAAATTTGAGGAGACTGTTTTTATAACTACTTTGTATTTATTCTTCTTGCTATCCCTTCTCAATAAATACCTTTTCTAAAAATAAATGAACTCTGTCAATTGCAAACTGGAATCACACCAACAGGGGCTTGTGAACCATAGTGCTAGCGCACCATCCTGGGGTCACCCACAGAACCCTGAGGAGGAAGCAGTCAATTTCTGGGGACCCAATTTGACAGTGTCAGTCAGGATTGGGGAGAAATCCAGCCACTTAAGGTTAATTTGAATGCTGAGATTTGTTAACCACATTCTTGGGATCCAATCTACAAAGATGAGCATAGATTAGGAAACTGGCCCCAAAATGTTTGCTACATTTTAACCCGATATCCACCTGGTATCCATCTGAGATTCTATGATGCTAGGGAGGGAGAAAAAGATCTTGTTATACCAATGAAAAGTATAAAACTGTCTCCAACTTGGACTAAAGTTTCTCCATTCCCTCAATGTAAGTAGTCAGATAGAAGAGTCGTGTGTAATCTTGTGGCATCAGAGATCAAGGTCAGCAAGGGCCCTCAGAGGATGTCCCATCTAACCCCCTGATTTTACAGAGAAGGGAAGTTAGGTGCTAGGGTGTTATTTGACTTGCCCAAGGTCACACAAGGAGTAAATGTCAGAGGTGGGATCTGCACCCAAATCGTCTGAATTCTGAATCTACGTTACTTCCACTGAATCGTGCTGCCTCCCAAGCTGGAGGCCTTTCAATTGCTCCCCCAGGAACAGATCAGTGGCCTACAGGCAAGTTGCCTGGCGGACTAGGTGCACTCCCATTCTGTAATGATTGTGATTCCATGACTAGATCATGAATTCAGGTCTATAATTATCACTGCCAGTCCCTCACTGGTCACTTAAGAAAGTCTGATTGGCTTCAACTGAGCATGTTCAATGTGTTGAAATCACTGCAGAATTTGGAATACGCTCAGGCAGGCAAAAAGGTTGCTGAATGTCATGGAAGTCAAACATAATAATAGCCTTTGGGCTTGTTATATGCTGAACAAACAAATATCATCTATGAAATCCCAGGGAAAGGCTCTAAGAAGGAAGAGACACAAAGCTTGCTTTGGGGAAGAGGGAGATATTCTTCCCCTGTTGTGTATTGACTGTGGGATCGTGAGCAAGTCATTTAAACTCCAGCTCTTAGGTCTTATGAGTGACTTTGGGCAAGTCATTTCCTCTCTCTGGGTCATAGTTTTCTCATTTGTAAAATGAAGAAATTGGACAAGATGGTCTCAGAGACTTCTTCCTCTTCTGGACTGATAATCAATCCCATGATCACTTTGTTCCATGAAAAAGTCATTTGAATTGTAGACAATGTTCGTATGAAATCATTACAGTCCAAGGACACAAACCTTCTTTCTGTTAACAATAGGAAAGTGTCAAGAGACCAACCACTGATGAAGCACCTACTGTGTGCTAGACATTGTGCTAAGCACCCTATAAATATTAATTCACTTGATCCTCACAATAACCCTGAGAGTAGATGCTGTTATGTTTTATAGCTGAAGAAACTGAGGCAGAGAGAGGTTAAGTGACTTGCCCACCTAGTTAAGTGTCTGAGGTCATATCTGAATTCAGGTCTTCCTGATTCCAGACCTAGCACTCTATCTATTTGATGTGCTACCAGTCACCTCAGTTAGCAATAGATGACTATTTTTCAGAGAACGTCTCAGAATCTCAGAATTTCGAGAGTTGGAAGACATCCCAAGGTCCACTTAGTGCAACCCATATCCATAAGGAATCCCCACTAAAATACACCTGTCTTACAAGTGGTCATCCACTTCTGCTTGAAGATGTCCAAGAAGTGGAAATCCATCATCTCTTTTAGCAGCTCATGGCACTTTTGGACAATGCTCATTAGTGGGACACTTTTCCTGGCATCCAGCCTAAACTGGCTTCCATCACTGTGTCTTTCTCTGCCCTCTAGGGCCAAGCAGAATGATGCCAATCCCTCCTCTCCATGATAGTCCTTAGGACACTTGAAGACAACTATCCCTGAGCTTGTGGGGGGGGGGGGGCATGGGGTACTTGTTGGATAGTACCTGCAAAATAATGTAATAAAAGTCATCAATAAAAGTCTTTAAAAAACAGACTATCCATTTGGTATTTAAAAGATCTGTTTTCTAACTTACTGCTTCCTATCAAAGACAGTAGGAGTCTTACCAACATGCAACAAATCAGTGATCAACCGTTGGGTTGAGATTTACCTGAGAAGGTTAGAGTTGCTAACTGACCACACCACGTGTCACCCTGCACTGCTTACAACATTTTCTGAGGGACAGGAAGCAAAGCAGCTATGATCTCTCATCCTGTCTCTTACCTCAAATCCTGACTGCACTGAAACTCAATGCTAGTGAAAGCTCTGTTTTTAATGAGCATTGTGACCTGAGGCAAATCACTTCCCCTCTATGTGCCTCAGTTTCCCACTCTAAAAAATTAGGAAGTTGGATTCAGTCATTTCAAAGTTCCCTTCCAGTCTTCAGTATTCTACATGGGATCTCATCAGATGTGAACATTCCCTCCCTCCAGTGGTGAGTTCATTTGCCTCCCATCCTGAGCTACTCTTTTCCAGGTGGTCAGAGGGCTAAGATAGAAGCAGTATCCTAATGCCTTCCCCCATGAAGGCCAGGTTAAATTTTCCTTAAAAGGTAAAGAAATAGTCTTCACAATTTAATTAGCTCAGGGGCTAAGGCTCAGGTAGTTGACATCACTTCCTGATGGCTTGGGTATACACCACACACACACACACACACACACACACACACACACACACACACGTGTGTGTGTATATGTGTGTATAATTCATATGTATCTATAGATAGGTAGATGGATAGGTAGATATATCACAAGACGTATCACAAGGAGTCAGGAGCTCTTTCCCAGCCTTCGACCAGCAAGTCATCATGGACAACACAGAGGCATGAAGCCTAACATTTAACAAAAAGAAGTATACTTTTCAGTAGCATGGAAAGGATATTCAGCCAGGTAAAATAATGAACATGGCTTCAAATGAAGCCCTCTCATCTTATCTCCATAGGGAGCAGAGCTCTGGGAGAGGACTCCCATGTCAGCGGAGAGTAGAGAATATCATACCTGAAGAAGCATCCAACTCTTTGTTCTGGTAGAAATGTCTATGTCATGTAGGCTAAGCTAGTTTTTCCCTAAAGGGTAATCAAACCATCTTTGAGATTTAGTTGGGCCAGGGGACTTGGGCTCAGACTAGTAACCTAGCTTTCTGGTCTCCCAAGTATAAAAGTTTAGCAAAGAGGACCTGGGTGCTCCTCCAGGGCTGGTATATTGTACTTCCCCCTCCCTGGGAGTCCTTTTCCCAGGGTGCTTCTTCCTATGGAGACAAAGGGAGATGGGTCCACTTGCAGTAATACTTCATCCTTGCTGAATATTCTTTGCATGCTCTTAAGTACATGTCTCTTTGTAAAACATTACCCTTCAGTGCCTCTGTGTTGTCCATGCTGGCTTGCTGGTCAGAAGCCTGAGGAAGGAGATCCTGACTCCTTGTGCCCTATTTTTTTAAACCCTGTGCCACCAGAGAGCAGTGCCAGATGCCTAAGTCTTTGTCCCCTCAGTCAATTCAAGAGTACAATATTGTAAGAGCATGGGAAAGATAGATTGGGTCACCACCCTTCTTGTCTCTTTCTTCAAACAGTTCTCTGTGACCAGTATTCTCTTTAAGCATGCTATAGGAACAAAGAGATCATGATGACTCATAGACTGAATCAAGGCAAAGTTTTTAATGTAATCACTTTGCATTTATTTGCTTCCTGACTCTCTTTCCATACTCTTTCCAATCTCTTAGTGTCCTCTCCCTCAGTACCCAGAATATTTATGATGCCCCTTAGATGCCCAAAGTCTTTCACTTGAGGCATCTCAATAGTTCCAGCCCTTCCTCTAGGCACCTCTCCCCCACCCCAAAAATTATCTTTCTGCCCCAGTCCTCCCCATTTCCCAATCCCCAATCCAAACCCCCAAGTGTCCAGGTAGGCAGAGCACCAAATTCTTAATCTCTTCATGGGGTTGGATGGATCATCTTTTCCATTTGGGTGTGTTCTGTAAGACTAGCTGTGTTTACCTCCTTACAATGGGAAAAGGGAGATAGGCCTAGAGAGAGTTCTAGATAACAAACAATGGGAAGAAGGCAGAACTTAACTGGGCTCTCATTTTCTTGGACCAGGAGTGTGAACTTTGGCTTGGAAGGATAACAACAAACAATGAATAATAAGAAGTCGAAACCCAAGATAAAGAAAGAGATAGCAAGAGGATACGTGGTAGTCCTTGCCAGGTTCAAGTTTTTAGATCCCCTGAACTAATCAGAGTCAGGAAAGGCGTAGGAGATGTGGTCACTGAGACACTATGAGGGAGGTTTGAAAGTGGTCACTCAGAGGGACTGTGATTGAAAGCAGGTGTTTAGGGGAAAGTGATGAGCTTAATCTTCACACTTCTTCGTGAAGTACTGATTGCTTGGGAGGAGGGAGGAGCCCTCCCAAAATATTTACATATTAAAAGAAAAGGTTGTTCAGGCATATCCAACTCTTCCTGACTCTATTTGATGTTTTCTTGGCAAAGATACGAGCAGGGTTTACATTTGCTTCTCCAGATCACTTTACAGATGAGGAAACTGAAGTAGACAGGGTTTTGTGACTTGCCCAGGGTCATGCAGCTATTAGGTGTTGGAGGCCACGTTTTAAATTCAGGAAGATGAGTCTTCCTGACTCCAGACTGAGCACTCTATCCTCTGCAGTGCCACCTAGCTGCCCCTAAAAGAAGAGGTAGGCTTATTCAAATAAATTTCTCTTGGTGGAATTTAAGTCTAGGAGAAATATATGAGGGCAAGGATGTTTTCCTGGCTCCTTTAATCTTTCCCATTCTTAAAGATTATCACTTGCCTGCTTGACCTGCCTATGATAGAAGCTCCATGACTTGGGAAAGGAAAGGAGAGAGTACTTATGCATGGCATCATGTGTGTCCTAAGTCAACTTCAGAATGCTGAAGCTTCTCACCTTGGAAATTTGGACTTACTGTGTTACTGCAACCTGCAACCTGAGGATCTAGACTTACTGGAAAATGAATACTCAAATGCTGAGGAAAATGTCAGTTGGTGGCATATATATTTATTAAAAGTACCACTAACTTGGGGCATAGTGTGTATAGAGTTTACCTTGAAGACAGGAAGACCTGGTTTCAAGTTGTGTCTCGGACATAGCCCAGCTATGTCAAGTCACTGACCGCAGTGCCCCTAGGCAACTGTCTGAGACTGTACTTACAGAGCCAGTCTTCATTACTGGAGGCAATTTCAACATTGACCTTTTGGCTGTTCCTCACACATGACACTCTTGCAGCTCTTTGCCTCTTCACTTGGGTATACTCATGCCTGGAATTCTCTCCCTCCTCTCCTCTACCTCTTAACTTCCCTGGCTTTTTTTCTAGACTGTGATCAAATTTCATCTTCTACTGAAGGTCTTTCCCACCATCCTTTCCCACCTTTCCCACCCCCTTAATAATAGCTAGCATTAAACATTTGCATTTAACTTTTTCAGGATTTGAATTCAGGTCTTCCTGATTCCAGGTCCAGTACTGCCTACTTGTTTGTTTATGGTGTTTCTGATTAAGCTGTTAGCCCCTTGAGGGCTGGTACCATGTTTTTCTTTTCTTTGCATCCCTAGCATTTAGCACAATGACTGGCCCATAGTTCATAATCATTGGAGAGAGTGCTGGGCCTGGAATCAGGAAAACGTGAGTTCAAATATGACACTTAGTAGCTTTGTGATTTGGAGTAAGTCATTTATCTTCTTTCTGCCTCAGTTTCCTCATAGGTAAAATGGGGGTAATAATATCTATTTCACATAGTTGTTGGGAGGATAAGATGAGATAATAATTATAAAGTGCCTAGCACATAGTTGGTACTATATAAATATTCTTATTATTACCTATGAGGTACTTCACAACTCTGAGATTATGTGATTCAATGAATGTTGACATGGAATGTTGATATCTGGGGATACAGAAAACCTGCAAGCTAAAAGGGGAGAGGGTCGGAAAATTTGGAACAAGGCAGAAAAAATTAAGCCTATCTTCATCGCCAAGAAAGTGCTATCCTTAGCAAGCAATTTGATCCATGCATAATTACATATTTTGTTTTATTGAGATAATATAGTTGACATAGACATTTTCTCCTGAAAAGCTTTTTCCTATGCTGGGGACCCAAATTAGGGAAATACTCCTTTATGATGTCACTAGCTGTGCTGTAGATCTTTACATGTAGAAGCATGTTTAAAATGGACAGGTACATGTGGAGTTGTGGTTTGTGTTACTTTTGGACAAAGTTTCTTTGAATCATCAAATGTTAAGGGCAAATGGAATCATAAACATTATCTAATTCAACTGCCTTGATTTTCTGATTGATAATTATAACACAGTCATATAGATCTTCCAAGTATGCAGATTGTCTTATGTACATTGTCTCATTTGAGACTTATGACAGCCCTGTGAGGTTGGTAGCACAGGTGGTGTCATTCCCTTTATCCAGAGGAGAAGACAGTGTCAGAGGCAGGATCTGAACTGAGTCCTCCTGACTCTAGGGCTGGGGCTCAGTCCACTACAACATGTTGTGTTGTAATCTTCCATTAGAATGTAAACTTGAGGGTCAGGACTGTTTCACTGTTGTCTTTGTCTCCCCAGAGCTCAGCTGTCCCTGAATAAGGGATGGTTAATAAGTACTTGTTTATTGATTGACTGATATGCCTCACATTGCTCTGAGGTAAACCAGGGCCTTGGTCGCTGTTTGTCATTGAGAGGAGGTGAGGATGGACTTCAAGGGCCCAGGCAACAGAAGCCAAAGAGAGTTGAACTCTCTGGCATGCACTAGTGGGACAGAATAGCCAGGGAGCTTTGGAGAGTCTTGAATCTGGTGGAGTCAGCAGACCTGGCTTTGTTTAAGCTCTGACTGGTCAATTCCAGTCTATGGGGTATCAATTTCCTCCTCTGCCAAATGGTGGTCATACTTTTTTGTGGTAAACAAAGTGCTTGCAGATCCTTAAAGAATTTTAGGAAATGGTAGTTCTTATTCCCATTCCCATTTCAGCTTCCGTCTCTCTCTAACCACCTAGTCTGTACCCATTGGATGCCACCTGTCTCCATGATCAAAGGTTAATGCTGAGGGTCCTGGGAATCCTACGGGGACTCTTTCCTCAGCTTTATTCCTCTCTGAAGAGGTCAAAGATTCCGAGGAGGGGATTTTCCAGACTGACTGGGGAGGGGGCGGGTCTGGAGAGAAAGCCACTCAAAACTGGGATGTGGGGAATTCGGGTCGGATCGGACTCGTCGGAAGAGTGAATCGAGTTAAATATAACCCTCGGAATGGAATGATGCTAAAAATAAGTCAACAGCTGCCTAGTCCACAGCCCTCCGCCTGACAGGATTTAAAAAAAAAAAAAGCCCAAGGCTAAGGGTAGGGTAGGGAGAATGAAGTGTGGGGAGCAAAGAGGCTGGGAAAGGATTCAGACATCTCCTAGGCTAGGATAAATGGGTCCTAGCTCTTCCAGGGCTGCTGACCTGCCCGACAGAGGGGTGAGATGCGGCCGTAGCGCAAGCCGCTTCTAAACGGGCCCCGGGCTAGTTAGGGCCTTAGACTGCCCAGTATAAAGAATCAGCCCTTCAGTTCAAGGAACCTGGGACTGAGCTGAGCTACTGGAGTCGAGGAGGCTCCCCGACACGCCCTTTACACGCCCCCACCCCCACCCCCCCACCTCCGGGAATCATTTGGCTGACTTTGGAGATGGAAAGATGAAAGAACAGGTGGGGATTGTATCAGAATGACAGCCTCTCAGACCCTTCAGAGGTCACCCCCTCGAGCTCTTCAAAGGTCACCACCTCACCTGCGGCCAAGTTCCATTCACCCCTTCCTCACTTCTCCCTCAACGCCAGAGTAGTGGACAAGTTGCGGTTTCTGTTTCAGAGTGGAAGGAACTCTCCGAGAAAGGGATTAGTCGGAAGTAAAGTCAACAAGCATTTATTAAGCCCCTACTATGTACAAAGCACCCTATTAGGGGCTGGTCAAAGACAGGCAAAAATAGTCCCTGCCCTTAGGGAGCTCCCGAGAGAAGTTTGTCTGTCAGCCTCCTTTCCTACTATCCTCATCTTCAGTCACACTAATCCATGTATGGATGTGTGTGCGGTCGTTCTTTCCTTCCTTCCTTCTTTCTTTCCTTCCTTCCGTCTTTCTTTTTCTTTCCTTTTTCGTCTCCTCCTCCTTTCTTTTCTCCCTCCTCTCTCTGTCTCTGTCTGTCTGTCTGTCTGTCTGTCTGTCTGTCTCTCTCTCTCTCTCTCTCTCTCACACACACACACACACACACACACACACATACACACACACACATGCACACACACACGGGGCAGGGGGTGCGGGGGGGAAACGCATGACTCCCCGTGGGAGAGTTAGGGCTCTGGCCTTTCTGCTCACCACCTGCAAACCAACCCATTGGTTGTAAATGCCACCGGCAATTCCCCCATTCCCTTCTCCACACCTCCCTCCCCTGTCAAAGCAGGCGTGCGCTTTCCAGCTGACCACCCCTCCACACACACAAACACGCATGCACGCACTTGCTGTTCCCTCCCCAGTCCAGGGGTCGTGTATGTGCAGTTTGGTGGTGGGTGTACGGTCCACTCGCGTAAACTTCAGGACACCTATTGCAAACCACAAGACATCGAGTAAATAACTGAAAGGTTTCCAAAGCGTGCCCTTTATTTACTACCAATAAATAGATGGCCTCTGATCTAGAAATAGCGGAGGTGGAAGGTGGGCTTGTCCGCGTCGCTGCGTGAGGAAGTGTCGGGGGCTCTGGGATGGTGGGGGGCGGGAGGAGAGAAGCTTCAGGAGGAGAGAGCAGGGGAAAAGGTGCAGCCCCTTCGCCAGGGGCCCTGCTCCAGATGTTGCTGCTGAAGAGGCAGAAGAGTTAGGGCAGGCGGATGGGAGTGGGGCGGGGTGGGGGAACTGCACCCAGTCTCCCAGGCTGAAGCTCCTCCTCCCCCAGGAGTTCTCAGGTACCCCCAAGAGCTGGGTACCTGAACAGCTGCTGCTCGGACCCCAGCACAACTGAGACAGCTGTAGCTCTTGCCCTCGAAGCTGCCACGCCTGAAAGAAAGACACAGGAAGACAAACTCTGCCACGCAGGGGGATAGGGATGCTTGTTGGAGAAATCCAAGCCCTGTTTGAGGTTGTGTTAGCAAGGCAGGCGCACCAACCTTATACACCTCCCACCCTGCCATCGAAAATGCCCACTTTCAACAGCGATCCTTTGCTCCCACCCACCCCCTCCTGCGTGACCCTCCTTCCTTCCTTCTTTCTCCTTGGGTCTACTTCCCTTATATTTCTCCGGTTTAGGAGGCCTGGGGAGGCCGGCCGCGTGCAGCTTACAGCCAAGCCAGCCCCCTGAACGTCTCGTCTGTTCATTCTTTTGTTGCTGAGCCGGCCGTCTCTGCTTTCCCGGGTGAATGGGGGTTTTGTAAAATGGGGCAGATAAAAATGAGCAGCATCACATTGTTTGACAGAATGATCCAAGATGATAAAGTGGTGGCTCCGGAGGGGGGCGAAGATGGTGAATCCCTAAAAAACAAGCCCTCTGCTCCCGTCTCTGGCCTGGAGGGCTGTTGTGAAAGCCCGTTCGATGCAAGAAGGAGTCCAAAACACCGGGGTTTTCAACGAGAAGTCGTGGCTGAGCCCCGATCCGGCTCGGGACCTTTCTCCTCGAGGATGAAAAGAACAATTTTCTAGAGAAAGGCTCGTTTTGATTAAATCTGACATGCTGCTGATAACTCCATGCTAATGTGAAATAATTAACATAATAGCCATAATTAAAAGCACGCTAACAATGCCATAAATTTATCACACAATTTTACTAGCTTTCTGCCCCTAACTGCTCTCTCATCGTTAATTAAACGTGTTGCCTTTTACAGAATGGATGTTTATACATTTCCAATATAAATAAATCCGAAACTGTTCCCTCTCTTTCCTTCTCTCTCTCTCACTTGCTCTTCTTCTCCCTTTTCTTCCTCTTCTTCTTCTTCCTCTTCCTCTTCTTCTTCTTCTTTTTCTTCTTCTTCTTTCTCTTCTCTTTTCTTTGCCTTCCTCTTCATCCTGTGGTGGTGTCCCGGTTTTATAAGCAGTGAATTGCAGAGGGATGGGGGAAGATTTAGAAAATAAATTAATTTTTTTAGATGCAGACCCACAAACAAGAACATAAAACCAGCTCTTTTCCTAGGAGGTGAGGGGGAAGCATGGAGAGAGGGAGGAGGGAAGGAGAAACTGAGAGGGAGGGGACCCTGAAGGTTCCACCCACTGTGTGTGGGGAGGGGGGAAATGAGGTGGGTGGATTTGGGGATCTCTTAGCATCCAGTCTTGTCAGCTGCAGCAAATCTCCAGAAAGTGGTAGAAAAAAAATATGATATATACATATATACATATATTTAAGATTAGAAGTGAAGAAAGGATGTAACAGCCTGAGGATTTTTCAAAGGAATTTTGATTAATATATGAATGTGCATATATACGTGTGTGCATATATATGTGTATATATATATATATATATATATATATATATATATATATATATATATATATATATATATATATATATATATATATATATATATATATATATATATATACACATATTTCTGGAGGATAATTAGAGATGGAGGTAAGGAAGGGAAAGCATCCAGATCCTGCTGTCATTTTTCCAGATCTTGATCTGATTTCCCCTTTGCTTAAGAAATTTACACACATATATTCATAAAAAGGATTCTATTCCAGGCCAGCACCACAAATTCTCTAAGTCTTCACAAAAGTACCAGCTTACAGGAGAGGAAAAGAGAACACTTTGGTTCGCCACTCTGCTCCCTTCTTTCCTTAGTCTTACAGCCTTCTAGAAGCCCGCCTGCCGATGCGCCTCTACTCACCACCAGAAGCTATGTTTGCTGGTTTAGTACTAAATTGAGCTGTAATTAATTTCTCCTTTTCCATCATAAGTTGTTCCATTTACTTCTCTCCCACCACCACCACCACCACCACCACCACCACCACAAAAAACAAAACAAAACCAAAACCCTCTTCTCCCTAGAAGACATCTCAATTCCCTTCCTATCGATCTTTGCTACAGTTTACTTTCTCCTCCCCTTGCTTAAATCTCACTCCTGCTCTCCCAAACTACCTCCTCTAACCCCCCCCCCCTTCCTTTCTTCCTCTGTGGCCCAGGTGGGTTCCACTGGCTTCCATTTCAATGGATTCTCACTGCACCGGACCAAGGGAAGAGAAAGATTCTTAAATTCATTCTTTTTTTTTTTTAGTCCATCTTTCTCACTTTCCACCCTTCCCATAATGTCAGCCCTCATTTAGGGGAGTGATGCTTTAGAAAAAAAAATTCAGCAGATATGTGGCTGGATGTCACCTCTTTCTATGCAATCCATCCTGTGAAATTTGTCTATTAGAAAAATCTCTCTCTCTCTCTCTTTAGTTTCTCATTTCTTCACTCTCCTCTCTTCCCTCCTTTTCCTCTCTTCCATTCTTTTCTTTCCTTTTTCCTTCTCTCCTCATCTCACTTCTCCCCTTCTCTTTCTCTTTTTTCCTCTCCTCCTCCTCTTCCTTCTTTTCCTTCTCCTCCATCTTTTCTCTCTCTCACAACACATAATGATGATGATGATAAATCGGATGTTGTGTTCATTGAAGACATGCGGGATTTCGTAGCAAACTACAATGAGACTTCAAATATTCTAGTTAACACTCAAATGTTGCCTGAAAGCTACACGCGCCCAAATAGTGTTTTTTTATCCCGGTTTCCTCCTTCCCTTGGCTTAGTTGCTGCACTTTTCTAAAACAGTGCCCACCTCTTACATAGGGAATCCTATGAAGAAGGAAATATTCCCATGCCAACCTTCCAAGCCCCCTCCCCAAAAAACATCCCCGAGAGAGAGAACGCTGATTTCTACCCCTCTGTGCAGGTGAAGCCAGCCCCCGGAGCAGAGATCCGAGGAGAGGGAGGACTCCGTCAGGCTGCAGCCGAAGCTGGGTCCGCGGAGCAGAGCGTGTCGGATTGGAAACCACCTCCCTTTGATCTAAATCGATTTTAAACAGCCGGGCAGGCACAGGAGCAGGGCGTCAGGGCTGCGGCGCAGTGGGTCCGGCACGTCTAATAATTTAGCTAATCGAGTCGAAAAGTTTCTGTAAGGGGCTGGTCCGCGCATCAGATGGTAACACTGATTGAACAAGAGATTAGCACAATAGATCTCTAATCGAGGGGAAGCGTTGCCTTTCACGCTAAGGACCGTAATTAATGGTATGAATCAATTAATTTGACTTTTATTGTGTCGAAGAAAAAAGCTCAACAAATGAAAACCCCAGCTAGAAGTTGATCATTCTCCCTTCCCCTCCGCCTCCCTTTTCCCCAGGAGATTTCAGAGAGACACTAGAGAAACGAATAGGATCATCTCTCCCCAGTGGAAAGGAGAGCGAGAGAGCGAGGAGATGATGGAGGTGGAAAAGCAGGGAGGCAATCCTCCCGGGGAGCGGGCGCTGACCTCTTCGCGCCTCTCAAATCCACCGCCCTGTTGGCATTCCAGATGACCAAATAGAAATTAGAATCGTTTGGAAGGGACTCCGCGAAGGCACAAGGCAGCGATCGATCGATAAAACGCGCGCACCCCGGCGTCCGGCACCTTCACGTACCGCCCTAGGGGTGGCCTGGACCCAGGGCAGAAGGGCCAGGCAACTAGGAGCCAGGAGTGGGGCCCGGTCCGCATCGCGCTCTCTTTGGCGCTTTGCAAACGGCTTGAAGATCTATTTGTTGGGGCCGGGATGGGGCAGTTATTGGGGGAAGTGAGAGTAGAGAGATTCTTGAATAGATCTCCAGGCTACCGCCCTGCAATTTTCCTTGGTGCTGATGCGGGTCAGGCTACACCCTAGAAGCTCTTCTCCCCTCATAGCTGGACATTTTCTGATTACTGAAGGGTTGTTTTGTTCCCTCTACCCAATCCCCTCTCCCCGCGCGTACACACTCCACACCTTACAAATAGCGGTTTTAAGCGGTTTGGAGTAGGGAGAGTTCAGTGTTGCAGCTGCGAAAATCCAGCCCCTGGCGTATTTCCTTGGCGCAGCTGCCCCCCGGAGCTTGACTTGGGACAGAGATAAATCCTGGAAATGAGTGGCAGCCTCAGAGAGCAGACCGCTGGCCTCCTCCACCCCATTTCAGTCACCCCACCCCTCCCTGTTCCTAGCTCCCATCTCCCGGCCAAGAAAACCCCGCGAGTCCCGGCTGGAATCAGCGGCTCGGGTTCCAATGCTCCCTTTAAGGGCAAATACTGCAAATGCATGAGTGTATAGACAGCCCATATTGAACCAAGTTTGAATAGACTTCCTTTGCGGAGTTTATAGGCTAAAAAGCAGAAAGAAAGGGACGAGAACCTGGCCGGGGGGGGGGGGGGGGGAGGGGGGAGGTATGGGGGATGGGGTAACTAACGCGAGTAGCCCAGTACTCGACTCTGAAATAAATCAATCTTTCTGCTCAGCTTTTTCTCTCTCAGATTCCTCCCAACCTCTCATCCATTCTTGCCCCTTGGCATTCATTGTCTTTCCCCTACCCCAGCCCAGCTCTACCCCGGAGGGCAGAGGGAAGCAGCGGGAGCCCCACTTGTGTCTCTTCTTCCAGAGCCCGCCGGCAGAGATGGGGTTCGAAGCGAGGCAGCAGGCTCAGGGCTTGTAGCCGGTTAGTGACAGCCGTCGGCGTGCTTACCCTAAATATTCGGAGATAAGGGGGAAGAAAGAAGTTATTGGTTCCCACTGGCAATCGTGGAGATCTATTTTCCTTTGCGGCAAAAAAAGAAAAAACTCTACCAAGGGAAACGTTGCCGAAGTGGCCCTGGAGTAGTCCAGGTCCTTTTTCAATACCTAGATTCAGCCCATGCGGATAGGCTGTATTTTATATACGCCTTCCATTCCAAAGGAAATGTCATTTGCATTTACGACCCGCATCTGCGAACTGGAAACCGACATCCTCCTTCTGTCGATCGTTTCTATTTATAGCTTTGATTTTGCAGCTCCCCCTCCCCCACCCCCCCACTTTGAAAAGCTCAGAATACACACGACAACGCATGCAGGTAAGAATCCACATAGATCAGACCCCCTACCAAAACCCAGAGAGGAAAACAACGAAACGAACCCGCTTCCGACCTTGCCTTCTCAGCTGTGTTATTCTTAGTTTGAACAAGGCCCTTGGCTCCAGGAGGACAGAATTAGTCGACAAGTTGAAGCATCCTTTCCCAGGGACCAGTCTTACCTTGGGCCAGCTGAATAGAGTCTTCACATTCACTCTCCCCTCATTTCCTACTTTTTCGTATGCTAACTCTTGCAATAATTAAGTCGTTAACACCTCTGAGGAGCCGGTTAAGGCTTCCTTATTTACAGTTTCTCTTTGTTATTTTACGTCTTTTTATTTCTCTCTGCAACTAATCTAATAGATTAATCAATAGTCATTTTCTGATCTTCCGTAACGCAGCTGATGCTACCGTTAGGGGGGAAAGTATATATGTATATGTATGTATATGTTATGTACACACATATACACGCATGCACAGAGACAGAAATGTCTGCAGAGTCGAAGCTGTTTTTTTTAGTCGTCTCTCTCCGAACCTACCCCTCTCCCCCTTCACTCCCACCCGCAAGCTCAACTAGGCTGGGCTGCTGCATCCGCTTAATGTGCATTAAGGTCAGGAGGGATGGATTCTTACTGCGAGCGCCCTGGCAATACTACCAGAGTTGGGAACGTCTGCCTTACTCAATCTTTATTGCATTTTGAAAACGTAGAGCGATTAACTTTTCTTGGGCGGGGAAAAAAAAACCTGAAGGGGGCAAAACTCGAGTCAAGATCTCGTTGTTAACTGCTCAGCGACTCCCAGCTATATAACTGTTGGGAAAGAGAAAATGGAGGGGGGGAAGGGGAGAAAGAAGGGAACGGGGAGAGGGAAGAGGGAAAAACACGCGCGCGCACACACCCACACCCCTTTTGCTTCCAATGTAATGAAATGAACTGCCTGTAATGTGTAATCTTTAGGTAAAGACAGACTAATGGGCTTCCCATTGATATAGTCCCCAGCTAGCGTGAAGGAAGGCTGTGGGCTGAAATGACGCTTGCATGCGATGATAAGTTGTGCTACTCTTGTCTCTTTGTTGACAATTCCATGAAACAACTTGAGTTTTGCATGGCTTAGCAGTGGGGCCCCTGACGTCACGGTCAGTCACGTGGCCCCGCCTCCTGCTATATCTTTAAGTGGAAAGTAATCTATCAGCCCAGTCTTTAAAACAGGACTTTCAACTAAGGGGGTTTCTGAGTCCCTGTGACACTCCCCTCCCTTTTTGGGTCCCCCCCCTTTTTTCTCCTGAAGCCACTTGGAGATAACCATCCCACAGCCCACCGCCGCCAGCCAGCACCTCTCCTCCTCCTCCTCCTCCCCCCCCCCCACATCCAGGGGGAGAGAGGGAGAGAGAGAAGGAGAGGAAAACAGGAAGAGAGAGAGAAGTAAAGGGGCAAAATCTGGAAGCCACTGAAAGCCGGGTAAAAAGCAAGGGAGCCCTTTCAAAAAAGAGAGAAGAGCTGAGGAGACAGGGAAGCAGTCGGAATCACCTGCAGCTGCTCAGATGAGAAGCTCCCAAAGCCGGAGAGTTTGAGCCGAAGGCAGCCGGGGAGCCACCTGCAACCCCCTCCTCCCTTCTTCCCCTTCCCCCTCTTTCCCCACCCCCAGCCCTCACCTCTTCCCCTCCCCCTCCCCCAATTCCCCATCTTTTGGGACTGAGAGGACCCCCCCCCCCCCCGCCTCTGCCCAGCCCAGCCCAGCCAGCCTCCTAACTTACCCCACGCTCACACCTCCTCCCTCCCCTCCTCTCTCCCCACTGCCACCACTCCCTCCCCACCACCGCCGCGGCCGCCGCCGCCGCCACTAAACTCCGAGAAGGTATGACCCTCTCCGGCGGCGGCAGCGCCAGCGACATGTCCGGCCAGACGGTGTTGACGGCCGAGGACGTGGATATCGATGTGGTGGGCGAAGGGGACGAAGGGCTGGAGGAGAAGGACAGCGACGGCTGCGGCTGCGAGAGCCCTGTGGGGCCCCCCGAACTGCGCCTGGACGAGGCGGACGAGCAGCCACCCCTGGCGCAACAGCCCCAGCAGCCCCAGCCCCTGTGCCTCCCCAAGGAGGCGGCCCCGGCGGCTGGGGGCGACCCCAGCAGCGGCAGTCCGGCCGAGGCGGACGGCAAAGGCGGAGGTGGGGAGGAGAGCGGTGGCGCGGGCGGCTGCAGCAGCGGCAGCGGTGGCGGCGGGGCGGCCGCGGGCCTGGCCCCCAGCAAGCCCAAGAACAGCCTGGTGAAGCCGCCCTACTCTTACATCGCGCTCATCACCATGGCCATCCTGCAGAGTCCGCAGAAGAAGCTGACCCTGAGCGGCATCTGCGAGTTCATCAGCAACCGCTTCCCCTACTACCGGGAGAAGTTCCCCGCCTGGCAGAACAGCATCCGCCACAACCTCTCACTCAACGACTGCTTCGTCAAGATCCCCCGGGAGCCCGGCAACCCGGGCAAGGGCAACTACTGGACGCTGGACCCGCAGTCCGAGGACATGTTCGACAACGGCAGCTTCCTGCGGCGGAGGAAACGCTTCAAGCGGCACCAGCAGGAGCACCTGCGCGAGCAGACGGCGCTCATGATGCAGAGCTTCGGCGCCTACAGCCTGGCCGCGGCCGCTGGCCCCTACGGCCGCCCCTACGGGCTGCCCCCGGCCAGCGCCTACCCGCACCCGGCGGCCGCGGCGGCGGCGGCGGCGGCGGCGGCGCTACAGTACCCCTACATCCCGCCCGTGGGGCCCATGCTGCCGCCCGCCGTGCCGCTGCTGCCCTCGGGGGAGCTGGGCCGCAAGACGGCAGCCTTCGGCAGCTCGCCGCTCAGCCCGGGCCTGCAGCTGCAGCTCAACAGCCTGGGCGCGGCGGCCGCCGCCGCCGCCGCCACCTCGTCGCTCATCAAGGCCGAGCCCAGCACCCGGCCCTCTTTCAGCATCGAGAACATCATCGGCGTGTCGGCCGCGGCCGGGGGCTCGGCCGGGGGCGGAAGCCCGGGCGGGGGCGGCCCTGGCGGGGGCGCGGGCGCCGGGGCCGGCGGGGGCGGCCCGGGCCCAGGGGCGGGCGGGGGCGTCGCAGCGGCGGCGGCGGCTCAGACTTTCCTGCGGCCGCCGGTCTCGGTGCAGTCGGCGGCTCTCATGGCCACGCACCAGCCGCTCTCCCTGAGCCGGACCACGGCGGCCATAGCGCCCATCCTGAGCGTGCCCCTCTCGGGACAGTTCCTGCAGCCCGCTGCCTCGGCGGCGGCGGGACAGACCAAGTGGCCAGCTCAATAGTAGCCCCCGCTGCCCCCGGGGGCCCGAGAACTTGAGCTCCAGCTCGGGCCTCCCGGTGCCCCGCCCCGCCTACCCCTTGCCCTGCGCTCCTCGACCCCACTCACGTGCCCAGCGGTCTCCCCCCACCCCGATATCCACACGCTTCCCCAAGACCCCTTCTCCGGACCAGCGCACCCCGACCCCCCCACCCCGCCCCGAGCAGCGCACTCCTTGTTAGAGGGACAGCCAAGGGAGCCTGACCTCGCTCCTTCCCATTCCTGGCACCCACAAACACACTTGATCTGAGCAAATATGAAGCTGGCAGCAGTGCTTTCTGTACAGGTAAAAACAAACTCAGAATAACCCAAAGTCCCGAAGGCGACAGCACCCAGTACCGCGGGGAGGAATCATTTGTACATATTTGTATGAAAATTATTGACTTTCCTTTTGGGGTTTTTATTTTTTTAAGAAAAACAAATCCGGTAGATTTAGAGCTCTGAACTTTCATTTTTTGGAAGGTTCACTCTCCGCAGTTTTATCTGAGAAAAAAAAAAGTGTATAAAATCGTTGGGAAATTTTAAATATAAAAAAAATTTTCAAAAAGGCGAAAAAAGTGTCATTCTATTATAGAAGTCTGTTTATATATGAATGAATATATGTTATTCTAAATGTTATTCCATCGTGTCGTACACAACTTTGTAAATAAATTTTTAAAATGCTGACCCCAGTGTTTTATTTAGTTACCTGACCTACATGACAGGATTTTAAAATAGCATTTACATTGTAGCTTTCTCATAAATTCAGGTTGTTTCAAGTAACAGCCTTTTCAAACTTAGTTATTTATAATTTGCTTTGCAAGAGAAATTTAAATCTGGGGGAGTACAGAGACATCGACATCTTTTTGCTGGTTTTTGACATAAAGTCAGGCCAGCTGCCTAGATTGTTCGTTTGGACCCCTAAAGTCTAAATGGCTAAGGGTTCGGTAGATTAACTCACTTTTACTTTAAAAATCCACCTTAATTCAAAACAATAGCTCATTCTTTTGCTTCTTTTAAAAATCAGCTTTATCTTTCCAAATGAGAACTTTAGAGAGTTTTTAATCATGCCAAATTACCCTTTCAAGTGAATGTAGATTTCTCCGTCGTTTTAGAATCTGATATTTTTAAAATTATTTTGAATAGCTTATCTTGTCCCATCTGTGTTGGAGTGATAAGTATAGCTAGTAAATAAACTGCTCTCAAATTACCTTACCGCATTTAAAAAAGAGTTGCAATTAATTTTGCGGTGGAACTGAAATGATTCTCCAGCTCATCAAATTTCCTGTCAAATCTAAATAAGGTCATCTACGAATCCACAAAACAACCGAATTTCTGAAGGCTTCTTATGATTGCCTTCTCCCCCTCCCCCTACTTTAAGGTTGTTAAAAGCAGGGCTCATTACAGAGCTTTAATAACCTTTTAAAGACCGGTTCAATTAGACCTATTTTTAAGAACTCTTTTGTTCTTTGTACGTTGGGTGAACGTAGAGGGTAAAGGGTTGTACGCCAGGGCTGGGGAATGTTGTCAAAAATCAGCTTGAGAATTTCCAAAAATGTACTATTCATTGCTTTTGACCTTAAAAAAAAAAAATTAAAAATCTCAAAGTGTGAAGGTAGAATGAATAAGCCAAATGCTACTCTGGCCATATTCCTTTTCTTTGAGCTTTCCACACAGCTCCGAAAGGTAGCGTTTTCTCTTCCCAATTATTTTGTAACTAGCTGTAGATGTTGACAGAACGTATGGGGAAGCTCGGGAAGGGAGGGGTGGGGATTCCTTTAAAAACAGTAAAGTTCTAAACGTAACATAAGAGATGCCTCTATCCTTGGTCTTGTCCTGTTTGCAGAAAAAAAAAAAAAAAGGCAGTAAATTCTGCGTGCTAAGGTCACCGAAGTCACTCGTAATATTCCAGTTTTCTTGAGTTACTTCTACTCTATCGCCTCGGACGCTCATTTCTGGGCTGTCAGAAGAGTCTATAGTATTCGGCTGCTTTAAAAGAAACGCCCTTGCATACACCCAGCATTTGTTTTCCTGGGAAACAGTAAATATTATTGAGTCCTAAGTAAACATTTAGACCTCAGGATCCAGCTATACGAAAATAAAACAAGCTGCCAGGCGGAGAGAGTTTGACCTTGATAAATAAAGACCAGATAATCATCAGACAAGAAAAGCGACACAACAGTCACCTAAAGCAAGAAGAGATTATGTCTGCTAAGGTCTCCAGGCGAGTCCCTAAATGGAGACCCTTCTAATCCCCTTTTACAAGGAAAACTAAACAGATCTAAATTTTGTTTGTGTGTTGCAGCTATAAAAGTAACAAGTTGTTTCACAGTTGTGTCTAGCTAATCGGTTTTTACACAACAGCAAATGGTACATGATTTGTGCAAACACACAGAGGTTATTTCTATATTTAGCTGATACCCCTGGGAAAAGGGAAAGGAAGACCTTCTTGGATTCGCTTTTAGGCTCAAGAAGCTGCTGATCCAAGGCTTCTAAATGACATTGGATAACAGGGGCCTCATTCCACCCCTGATCCTTTGTTACTTATAAAATTACTCACTCATATTTCCGTACATAGCAGCCATACCTTACAGCCTGGCCGCCGCCGCCGCCGCTACTGCTGCTGGGGCCGCCTCTGGCGTGGTTCAGAGCCCGCCGCCCGGTACCAGCGGCTCCGACTCGCCCGGGCTTTTAGCCGTGCTATTTATTAGACAGCCGGGTGTGGAGGCGGCGAGATCCACCCTCAACTTTCTTACCAACTATCTCTCGCCCTAGAAATGGAGGCCTCCAACCTGGGTTTTCCTTTCTTTCGCTGGGGGTCGGGGTCCCCCGGAAACAGACCATAGCTCCACCACGGGTGTTTAAAGTTTTCAGGGGCTGTATCAGGAAAAGTGGAGTGCTTGTAGCTCCGAGGGAGAACTCTTCTTTGGGATCATGCATCTTTATCTGCGTTGGGGAGAGATGGGGATATGGAGAGTAAATATAATAAGTGTGAGCACATATCTGATGGAGAGGCATTGATACCAATTGGCGAAACGAGACTTTTTATGCAACGAGACCAGATTTTGCTTTTAATAAGAGGAGAAGGTGGATAAGGTCTCAAGAGAAGGACTTCAGTTTTCTCCTGCCCGTACTCCTAGAATTCAGACTTTTTTTTTTTTTACATTTTCTTCTTTTTCTGTTTTTATTTTTTTTAAAAATCATGCCCTATTCCTGGACCTGCTGCCGCTGCTGCACTGAATAAAGAGAGGGACCCAGATCGGCGGTTCTTCTCCATTTAATTAGAATAGACGGAGATGGAGGCTGGTAGGGGCCATTAAGTGAGATAAGAACGAATTGGGAGGCAAAGCAAACGGAGGAGCAGATTGGGTCCCACTTGGGGGCTCAGAGGAGGCTACAGTCGTAATGGCGGATAAGGACCTGCAGGGGGCGATAGCTATATAGTTCTTTACCCATTTTGTCATTGGGATATCCAGGTTAGACCCTTAGCCTCTTCTCCTTCCCTAGTCTGCTTTCCTCCGGGAGGGGCAGGGGCGGGAGAAAAGGCTCCCTACTCACTCAACATATCCACCTGAGCCCACCTAGAAGCAGACTCTCTGAGTGTCCTTTTTCCAGGCCTCTCCCTTGGGAGGGAGCAGTGTTCCCAAGAGAGTAGTGTCTAGGGATTGGGAGGCGATAAAGTTGAGTGATGAGAAAACATTGACTCTGAGGCAATTAGTGGTTATATTTGAGGTCATTTATTTTACATAGTTTAGAGGAAGAGCTTTCGTGCAATTGGGGAAAACATGAAAAGCCTGGTATGCATTTTTCTACTAGGTCTGCCTTTGGGAA